>NC_086365.1:16606162-16638662 GCF_036324505.1 Eleginops maclovinus
AGATGTTCTATAGGTGTTGGTGCATGTAAATGTTCTGCAGAGGCTAAATCCCAAAGTTCTGGAACACAGTGACATCACTCCGCAATAGTCATGCTCCGATTGGCGCTCCAAGGTGATATGCTAAAGGGGCGGGACATCTGTAAGCGGTTGACCAATCACAACAGAGTTACCTTAAAATAATACAAGAGTTGAGCTCTTTAAAAGGTTGATATAATGTGAATCAATGCGTAGTACTTGTCAAATTTGAACAAATATCCCAGCTGAGAAAATGGCAAATCTAAGATAAACACTGAACTGTTTTAGTTTTCTAACAGAGTATATGTCCTGCATCGGGAATTTAGAAAAATGTGCATTAAGAAAATAAATGTAGTCAGTCTAAACAAGCTTTAAGGGTCCTTGAAGAAGTCAAAGCAGTCCCCACAGAGCGAATACACACCAGGGAAATATTCTGGACCTGCAGATACTCACAGGGTGCTGGACGTCCATCTCCGAGTCTCCGTCCTGCAACTGTACCTGCAGCGGAGACGTTTGTCTCAGACACCTAATTAATCTGTTTGTGCTGCACCTCCTCCACCTGAATTAGTCATCAGTGTGTGTGTGTGTGTGTGTGTGTGTGTGTGTGTGTGTGTGTCCATAGTTAAGGAGGGAGCTTATGTTAAGATAAGTAACCATGTCTCCTAAAAAATAAACCCTGATGTAACTGGATATATATCCTGAGGATCGCTGGTCATTTGTAAGACTTGTGGATTGATGTTGTGTGAATCGGCCTTTTGTCTCGTAAAGATTCTACTTTATTTGGCAAAGCAGACAGGATGTGTGATCATATTTTTCTCATTGAAAGTGAAAACATTAAGAGTCCTATTCATTCACTTTTTCAACAGTGTTTGTTTTATTCTCAGCTTCACTGTGAAGAATTACAAAGGTTGCACTGATGATTATGACCGTATTATGGGGGCTCACCTGCATGGTGGGGACTTATTGGGATTGTGTAAAACTGTAAGAAATAATGGATGCAATGAGATCTTAAAACACACCTCACTGTTTATTAGTTTTCATTTGACACAAAGCGGAGCAGTCAGGATTCAGTCACGTTCAGTTTAGCTCATGGAACATTTTCACACCAACAGAAGACTCAAACTACATTAACGTTTATTTAGATAAGTTACTTCAACATTTTATAATCACGCTTTCTTTAAGGTCTCGGACTAAAGTACACTACCTCAGGAAACATGTCTACGGTCTTTTTCATTTATAGACGTCATTACGATCAACACAACGCTTCATTCTCAGGATTCCTGTAATCGTCAAAAATCTAAACTTCTTCTTGGGATTATTTCACAAACGTAATCCTGGGATCAGTGCTTTACATTATTATATATATAACTATAGCAGAGACGTAATTGGAGTCACGTTTTTGTTATTGATACGAATGTCCTTTAAATATATATAATAACTCCAGTAAATGTATGCAAAGCCAAAAGGGTAAAGAAAGCTTGCATTGTTTTGAGAAGAATGTAATTCTGGTCGTCACTGCGTTGAGGAAAAGTCAATTAACATTAAAAATGGTGCATTTCAAAAAGAGTGTTTCTTTAACGATTTAATCTGCGAGAATATTCATAAATGTAAAACTCTAATCTCAAATCAAACTTTTGTATACGAGTCCCTTCACTCAGAACACAACAAAAACAAAACAGAGCAGGAGTAAGGCTTCAATTTCTCTGACAGAAAACCTTTTCTAAAATCTTTTAAATGAGGGACTAAGAGTCTGTGCAGCGTCTGTTGAAGTGGAAGTGGTAGTCGGTGAAGAGCGCCCCCGCCAAGTGATGGTCGGTATTGCAGTCTGCCTGACCCTGAGGTTAAAGACAACAACAAACACTCATCATATTACTTATATTAATATGGCAACGACTACAAAGTAAAGGCTTTAGTGCGTCTGATTATTTAATTAAAGTAGAAAGTTTCCAACTGAATTTTGTTCTAAATCTGGCCTCATTTTGGACTCCTTTGTTTACTTCCGGAAAATATTGACATCACTATGGAACACCCACGTTCCTATTGGCTGAATAAAAAATAGAAGAGAGAAAAGTGTGTTTCTTACGGCCACTGTGGAGCGAAAGTGATACGAGCTGTGATAAAGTCGAGCGACATGAAGAGCCCATTCATGTTCTCCCTGCAGAAACACAGAGAGACAAACATCAGGTCTACGTTCATTCAAAACAAACAAAAACAACGTCTCACAAACAGCACAAACAGCACAACCAGCACAACCAGCACAACCAGCACAACCAGCGCTCGGGGGATATGAAATTGGTTTTCCTCCTGAGTGAAATATCTTCTTCCCCCGCTGCTGTTTTTTCTGCACCTTTGTGATTGGTGTCCACGTCCTGGATTAGAGCGAGCTTTGCTGAGATTAGCATGTTGACGTCCAGATGTGAGGGAAACACTGGCACACATTCATTATTGATCAGTGTTTTCCAACTCTTCCTGCATTATTTACTGTAATGGTAACTGAGTTAGTGGACTAGAACCTCAGTGACCCTCAAACCAACACAAACAAACACACACCCATGTTTCTTCGAGCATGTGTTATGGTTTACCAGGGTTAGGGTTGTTAAGAAGAACCACATTACTTAAAAACAGATCCTACTTAATCACAAGCCCGAAGTTAGATGGACTGTTATCCCTGAAACATGTAGAGGAACAATACATAACTCATCTGCATAGAAATGCAGTATTTGATCAATGAATGGAGATTATCCACATTTATGGAGAACAGCAGTGGTCCGATTACAGAACCCTGTGGCACGCCTTCTGATTTAAAAACAGCTTTTTTTGGGTGATGTGTGTGAGGGGTATTTACCTGTGTGTTCGACGGGTATCTGCTCCCACTGACGCCGTCTATATCCAGCGGAGCAGAGCAAGGCGCCGACTCCTCGACGCTGCAGAGGTGAACCACCAGCAGCTCAGTGGAACTACAGAGGAATAGTTCAAAAATACATATTAATATCAACATGTTTCGTTTACCCTCATGTCTTTACTTTGAATTAACAAAACGATTTGGCAAATGTTGAACACAAGAAAGTAATTCATGAGGACAATCATTTGTAATGTGTTAGAAAGATAGTTAGAAAGCAGAGACTATGGGTAATAACATCGTCTCATTTATGAATTTTGAGAAATTAATATAAATGAAATAAAACCTTTTTTTTTGCCTAAATATTTATTTTATTCCAAATTAATACAAACAAATAATTTACCTTTATTACATTTAACAAAATAAGAAGTCATGTCTGTTTTATTTTCCCCTGATACCTTTGGTTTGGTGATAACGTTTATGAATACAAAACCTCATAAAGTCTGTTTTCATTATTAGTCAAAATAAAGTTGATATTTCCAAATCAAACATCAATGATTTAATATGAGCTGGAGCTGTTCAAAGCTCTTAGCATAAAGTCTGAATACTTGTTTTCAAGATGCAGGAAGGGTTATACTTACTTCATGAGCAGGGTGACTCTCATGTTGACCGGGACAAACTGACTGACAGGAACTCTGAAGACGTATCTACCGGGCCTGAAGGAAATCAGGTTCGTTAAACGACATATTTGACACTGGAGGTTTTCCGGAGACACAGTCACAGTGAACACGGGTTATTTGTTCTTCACTTACCCACATTCGTCTCTCAGGCAGTATTTGCTGTCGATCACCTGCTGGTTCTCTTTGATCATAAAGGACTGGATGGTGGTGTTCGTCCCTAACAGAGGAAACAGATGACTGGAGATTCATCTCACATGGTGAGCCAAATACACAGAGATACTGTTCGTTTGCATCGTCCTGATGACATCACAGAGCGTCCTCCCTTAAACTGAGCTCCGATGACAAATACAATAGTTGAACTGGACTATTTGTTTACTTGTTTGAGTTTAAAAAGTAGAAATAATACACTTACAATCTCCAGCGAGTTTCATCTGGTCATAAAGTTTTTCATCTCTTTTTTCTGCCAAACAAAAACAGACCAGCTTCAGAAGACATCAAACCGAACTTTATTTATAGAGCACTTTGCATGCTCTATAGACGAACCACATACAACAATTTACAACATTTCAGAACAATACTACCCCCCCCTTCCCAGGTGTAAGGTTTTGCTGCTCTTTCAGGTGTTTTGAGTCTCTTTTTGTTGGCTTTACCTGACATATCGGATGTTTCGGTGGAGGGGAAGTTGGACTCAGTGCTGTCCCCTCTCGGTGAAGGGCAGCAGTACACATTGTCACAGTACAGCAGCTCACAGAAGTCCATGTCTGGGGGCCAGGGGCCGGTGGGTATGGTGGGGGGCACTGGTAGGGAAAAGTGGGTGTTATTGTAATAAAATCAGTGAGAAAAGTGTAAATAATCTCAGCATTGAGCTAAATCTCAAATCAGACTTTTTTTCTTAAAAACTTCAAAAAATGTTCGATAATTTTCTCAAAATCATCAAAATTCAGGAGTTTTTTCAAAATAAATGTGACTATCTTTTTTTAAACTGACTCTTTTTCTTCATCATTAGTCATTTCAGCACCAACAGATCCCAGAGCGCCAATGCATTAGGTGGTTTTTGAGATAAGGATAAAGGAGAGCTACTCTCTGAAACACACACAGTGAGGGGAGACGTTACCTGTGCTGCTCCAGGCTGTCGGCTGCAAAGGATCCACACTGCCGTTACTAACAGACAACAACAACAATCAGCACAAACAACAACACTGTAATTGGTGTAATTATTGTTGCTATGAATTATAAAATGATGTTTATTTTGTCCAACGGAGAAATATTGAATCCTCTGCTTTGGTTTGAATTGTTAGTGTGATAAACATCGTACCTCATGTCGTTGTCGTCCTCTAAGTTCACCAGGTACAGAGCGGTGATCGAGATGATGCTGTACACACACACACACACACACACACACACACACACACACACACACACACACACACACACACACACACACACACACACACACACACACACACACACACACACACACACACACACACACACACACACACACAGACCATATTTGTTTTTAATTCATATCTCTCCTCCACAGTTTGATGCATTCATTCAGGTGAAAACAGCTGGTGACGTTACCAGAGAGCCATGGTGGCCAGCAGGGTGAAGACGCTGGCCCGGAAGACTTTGTGCTGAAGACACTTCTGACTCCAGCTCTCCTTCTGAACTCTGCCAGGCTTCCCCTCCTCAGGACTCCCCGACACACTGCTGCGTTTCCTGTTGGAGGAAAAACAAACAATCATGCTTTTATTTTGAAATCAATGATTGGATTTTGTGTGTGGTGATGAAAACAGTTCCTGGTACTGGATGAGTATTTTTTGAATTGTGTAATTTCTACTTCTATCTTTCGTGCTTCTTTATTCATACTAAGCTATCTGTGACTCTTTAGTTGCTTTTACAATTTAAATTAACGCTCTGTGGGACGAATAACGGTCTACTGATTCTGATTCTGATTCTAATATGTAATCATAACAACAAAGAAACATATTTAGTAAATGATGAATAATTACAGTTTCAGTTAGAAATGTCTTCCTGTATTTTATTTAATTTGCTCCCTGTACATCTTTTGGAAACGCCCCCTCCCCTTCGCCACGTTTCTGCTGTTTTGTAAAGACGTGAACTCGACCTTCACCTCCTTGCCTTCCTCAGTTAGTCATTTTTCTGTTTTATCACAACACCTTTCCACCAGAAACCGACAAGGATCTTTTTACGACTTCATCCTTTCCTTCAGTCTCAGGAAACCTCGTGTTTTTCAGAGACTCGGTCGTCCGTGAACTATGACTTTCATTGATGCACTCACACACACACACACACACACACTCACACTCACACTCACACTCACACTCACACTCACACTCACACTCACACTCACACTCACACTCACACTCACACTCACACTCACACACACACACACACACACACACACACACACACACACACACACACACACACACACACACACTCACACACACACACACACACACACACACACACACACACACACACACACACACACACACACACACACACACACACACACACTGATTTCTGCTTTTTTTTTTGGTGAGTGTTTGTCTGTGGTTTATTAAGGGACCCAAGGTGCAACATATGTCCTGCAGGCGTACTTTCCTAAAAACAACCACCAGCCTTTGTACATTGTAATAACTCTTGATATTGACTGTATCTTAAGTGTCAGAATGAATACATGAAGGATGAATTTACCCGGTGGAGCGCAGGCTGCCCCCGAGGCTCTTCAGTTTTGCCAGTCGGTGGTTCCAGACCTCCAGCTCTTTGATCCGAGTGTCCAGGTTGTCGGTGAGCTTGGAAAGCTGCTGCACTGCCCCGACGTTCTCCATGAAGATCTGCTCCTGCCGGACGAGGACCAGGAGATACAGCTGTTATACAAATTCCCTGTTAACTGCACAAAGAACCATTTTATCTTCTGCTTCCTGAGATTTAGCATCCGACAAAAAGTGGAAGATATCCACAGAAGTTATTTTTGATATCAAATGGATCCACAATTGGGTTTTGAAAAACACAAATACATGGCTCTATTATTCCGTCCTTTTATAGACTAAACAAGTCTTTGATTAACTGAAGAAGGGATGGATTGATTAAACAACAATACAACTCAGAAAGCTAGATGGTCACTTCAAATCCTGTTTGTAATGACCTTTATCATATGAAAGACTATTTGTTGTTGAAGTCAAATGTTGAATTTCATAGCAACACTGACTAAAAGAATATGAGGAAGAGGAGATTACTTTGTCCACCATGAGGAAGTTGTGAATCTTCTCTCCGTCAGAACAGGAAATGTCTCCGACCTCCGTTACCGCTGACGGCAGCAGCTCCTTCACCTCCTGAGCTATGATACCTGAAACATCCCCTCGTGTTAAAATCACTCACCTTCAGTTTAAATCAACACACTTTTTAATACTGTTGTCACCTGTCTGGTGGGTGTGGTCTATTCCCATGTTGGAGGCAAACTCTGGTTTATAATCAAACTCGACTATCCTCATCTGAGTGATTCTCTTCAGCTGCTGCTCCGAGTCAACCTGACGAACAAACAGAAGCAAAGTCTTTAGGAAAGGACGATTCAATGAGTCAGAAAACTACCTTGAGTCTACAGTCACTCAACAACAATCAGTCAACAATTGGATTTGGACTGGGTTCCTTCTTCTTCTACTGCTTGACCCTTCCACCAAGTTTCAGGAAAATGAGTCGAGTAGTTCTTCCGTAGAGTTGGTTGCTAAAGGACGATTGCACAGGTATTTCCTAATTGGTCCTCGTCTTACCTCCTGTATGTTTTCCTTGGCGCGGCGGTCCGACGGCTGCATCACGGCGCCCATCACCTTGGCGTTCCCGCAGACGACTAATGCCTCGTCCGGGGAGTCGGTGTTGATGCCTACTCGGCCTTGACAGACCACGCCGTCCTGCGACCCGCCCCGCTGCCACAGGGCGTCCCCGTCCATCTCAAACTGCCCCGGGTTAGAGGCCTGCGGAGGGCAGAGGCTTCAGGTTTATATACAGAGATTGGAGCATCGTCGGTTCAGTTGTTTGGGTTGATCGGTTCAAGGCGAGTGTTCTTACCCTGACGATGATTTTCTCGGACATTAAAGCCGTGAGTAGAAACGTCTCTTCCCCTCTGACTGCGGCGTAAAGACCAACCACCATCTGGAAGTATCTAAAGACAAACACAATTAGCATGTAGCTCTGACTGTCCATGCATTCATTAATGAATAAACCCTATAACTCAATCACCTCTGGTCAGGGTTGGGTTTGCCTTTCTTCCTCATATTGTTGGACGTCGTCTCGCTGAAGTGAAGTCGGCCAAGCGTTACCTTTGTGATTTTACCGCTGGGAAGACTGACCCTGGAGGATGATCATTTATTTAAATATATATGTTGACTTTATCCAGCTTCTGTTAACGTACGCTATCAACTAACAATATCTAAGACCAAAACACAGGCTGCTATCCACATCTATCGTACGAATTTCTAATAAAAACGTTAATGAATGCTCGCTTCCATCAAGTACCGTAGGGGTATAGGGTAAATTGGGACTAATAGCTGGTGCATCTAACCATCGAAGGGATGCTTCCTCCAGTACCTACCTGACGGGGTGGAAGGCCTTCTTGCTCCTGTCCGGCTGAGACTGTTCGATCGTCACCTGGTGGCTCGGAGATTCCAGCTGTGAGGAGAGAGACATACAGCTATCGCACTATGGAAATAATCAACCTAACAAAGTGTTGAAGAGTCTTGTACTCACCTTGACCCCAAACACTTTTATCTGGAAGTGATCGACCGGCTGTGGCCCGCTGGGCGTTCGGGACGTACTGCGGCTCCGCGGCCACGCCGATGTGAACGGTGACCTGGAAGTGGTTCTTCTTCTGGCAAACGAAGGACTCGTCAACCGCAGAATAGTTGAAGCCTTTGTCTGTGTCGACATGGTAGGCAGGAGGACACCTGGAAAGCAAAGGTTTAAGGATCCCAGAATTTCATATTCAAACACTGATTCCCATATACTCACAGTGTCTGGTAGCTGCCGTCGTACAAAGCCCCCCAATGTTCTGGCCGGTACTGTTCCCAGGTCAGAAGCTGGTAGGATCCTAGGACGTTCCCAACGCTGCCACCTTGACTCCCGTCCCCTTCACTGCAGGACGCCTCCATTCCCGCCGACTGTTCCTCCGACTCAGATCTCCTCCTCTTCTTGCTGTCCCGGGAGCTAAAGGAAGTGTAGATTTCTTGGAGGGTTATCAACATCTCCTGGTGTTGCCTGATGCGTGGAGCCACTTTGTTTTGGTACAACTGGTTGGCTCCATTGCTAACAATAATGGTTCATGTTCTACCTCATTTCTTACTAATTTAAATATGAAGTTGACATGCTTCCTGTTTATAGCAACTGCAAAGTAAATATAAATTGACGTCTCTATGCAGGCGATACCATGCTTTATCTTTCAAGTCATCAGGTGAGAAGGGCATTCTTGTCCCTCTCACTAAGTACCTTGAGAAGATTAAGAGCTCAAATAATGTACTGCAGCTAAATGACAATCAGTCAGAAATCACATTATTTGATCCTCACTAACCCTTCTCTTTGATTTGTAATACCTTTGCATATTGTCAAGCAATGTGTACCGACAACTCTGAGAGTCCTTTTTGACTCTGTTTCTTACTTTGTATCGTGGGCCACTGCAGGGTTTTTTTCAGTCTACCTTTTCCATCCAACCAACATAACCCCAGACACTTCCTAAGAAAGTGGGACTTCATTTGGTCTGAATGCCGTCTGAAAGCTACAATCCTACATTTGAAGTTCCTGTTTTAAGACATATTTCTGCAGCCTGTCACAGACATATTAACAAGATTTGAGCACAATTCTGGAGGTTCTACTTACCAGGTCTGGAGCACGGAGGTGGAGCCCAGCAGACAGGTTCGAGGAGCCGTGGGTACATTCAGCACCAGACCTGGACCAGTGCATGGTCTGGTGTAGCTGTTGAGGGGGGCGCTGGTGGGGAAGGTGGTGTTGGAGGGGTGCAAACCTGTGAGCTGCAGTCTGGACTCAGGTAGTGTGTTGGTGGGTGGTGTGTGTGCTGGTGCATGGATGCAGGTGGACCAGGTGGACCAGGTGAGGTACCGGGCTTGATGTAAGTGTTTGTGAGGCCCAAATATCGGAGCTGTTCGTGGGTCAGGGGGTCGTGGTGGGAGGGGGCGGGGATTTGATCCTTGAAGCGGCAGGAGGACGAGGGGGCGGGGTTTTGTGTTAGCTGGAACAGCTCCTGATTGGTCGGCTGGTTGGACAAATAGGGCGACTTGTAGCGGAATTCTGCAAATAAGGGAAATACAGAATGTTAGTTTCTAAATCGTGAAAGGAAAATGTTAATGAACTGTTTCCATCCTCGATTGTAATAGGAGTATTGGGAGTTGGTACACACCATTGCACAAGAAGGATGTAACAGAAAGAGTATTTTAAATGCAACAGTGAAAAAACACTGGAGAAAACAATGCAAATAGGACTTTTCTCTGAACCTGCTCACATTTTGTTTTATCGAAAACACCATTTTTCCACCTCAAGCCAAACGTAAAAACATCTATAATTTGACACCAGCAGTTATGGTAATATTTTGGACAAAAAGGGATTACTTTCAAAGAAGTTGTACCTGGGATCTGTGGGGGGGAACAGGCCTCCGAGCTCGAGTCAGGAGGAGACTCAGGGAGCATGCTGGGAAATAAAAAAACGAATAATAAACAAAATATTTCCAGAATGCAGAATATCTGGTAAGCTTGTCTTCAGGCAGGACTGGATCACATTTAATTTAAGTGGTTCTAGTGGGGCATATTGTAATCATATCTCTGGTTTCTGATGTCAGGTGTCTCAAAGTAGTTTTAGTGGTAAATAAAGTGTCTGGTTTAAATGGGATTTCCCTGCTCTGCAGATAGATTGAGGTATTTACAACCTTCCCTCAGCCGATAACCAACTGTGTCAAGGCTGTTGGTTCCTGTGTGTTACATAACAGGATCTGTGTGTACAGGAATGACCCAGTAGTACCTCCTCTACAGGTTGTTCTTATTTCACACTGATTTCAGTTTGGTATTGTTTTTATTTCTGTCAGCAGGATTTAGTCAATTTTAATCGTGGAGAAAATGTGATTCTCTCAAATTAAATGACATTGTTAATAGTGAGTAATCAGAGAAGTGTGTGTGTGTGTGTGTGTGTGTGTGTGTGTGTGTGTGTGTGTGTGTGTGTGTGTGTGTGTGTGTGTGTGTGTTTGTGTTTGTGTGTGTCTATCTTACATGTTGTTGGGGTCCATATCATTGCTGAGGTACTGCTCCAGGATGCTTGTATCCACCGCAACAGAACTGTCCAACACACCACTGACATCCTGACCTGCACACACACACACACACACACACACAAACACACACACACACAAACACACACACACACACACAGACACACAGACACACACACACACACACACACACACACACACACACACACACACACACACACACACACACACACACACACATCATTAAAGAGCCCCTGAAGGCGAGTGATTCTGAAGCAGATGATGTAATGACGGCTCACCGCTGAAGAACTGCTGCAGAGCCTCGTTCTCTCCGATCACCTGCAGCCGGTGCTCCATGCTGACCAGCAGGGGGCGCTGCAGCCAGGGGGGAGGACGACCAGGAGGACCCCAGCTGCAGGGCTGAGGAGGAACACATGGATATATTAAACTTTAAAGACAATTTCAGAACAACTGACACTATGTTGTTTCTGATTAAATGAGGGGGTTGCCTGAAACGCCTCCATTGGACTCCTTTGTGTACTTATGGAGCATAGTGACATCACTACGTTACACTTGCGCTTCTATTGGCTAGCGCTCCAACACATTGTACGTGATAGGCTAGGGGCGAGACATCTGTAAGAGGTTGCCCAATCACAACAGAGCCGGCCAGCTAACCAATCAGAGCAGACTGGGCTCTGGTTTCAGACAGAGGGTGAAAAGAGGAGCTGCAGCACATACTGATATACACCTGAACATCAGCAGGAGAGGACTCTTTAAAGTAGAGACACTACATACTGATATACACCTGAACATCAGCAGGAGAGGACTCTTTAAAGTAGAGACTCTACATACTGATATACACCTGAACATCAGCAGGAGAGGACTCTTTAAAGTAGAGACACTACATACTGATATACACCTGAACATCAGCAGGAGAGGACTCTTTAAAGTAGAGACTCTACATACTGATATACACCTGAACATCAGCAGGAGAGGACTCTTTAAAGTAGAGACTCTACATACTGATATACACCTGAACATCAGCAGGAGAGGACTCTTTAAAGTAGAGACTCTACATACTGATATACACCTGAACATCAGCAGGAGAGGACTCTTTAAAGTAGAGACACTACATACTGATATACACCTGAACATCAGCAGGAGAGGACTCTTTAAAGTAGAGACTCTACATACTGATATACACCTGAACATCAGCAGGAGAGGACTCTTTAAAGTAGAGACACTACATACTGATATACACCTGAACATCAGCAGGAGAGGACTCTTTAAAGTAGAGACACTACATACTGATATACACCTGAACATCAGCAGGACAGGACTCTTTAAAGTAGAGACGCTACATACTGATATACACCTGAACATCAGCAGGAGAGGACTCTTTAAAGTAGTGTTCCTGTCTTATATGTAATGAAAAGACGTCAGTTATTCCCCTCCCTTTATTTAGAGGGCCTTGTTGTTAAAATCACAAGAAAGAACGTTTTGAACAAATGTTGATGTTTGTATGATGACTTCCTTCCTAACTCACCTGTAAAACCCTAAAACGACCTCAACCTTTATATTGAACAGAGGCAGATCTTCGGCAGACATATTTGTTCTGACTCACCTGTCTGTCTCTCCAAGATGGCGACAGTCAGTCTGATCTGATCTGTATCCCGCTTGTGTTTTCAGGTACAATCCATCGGGTCTTTATTAAAGTTACATATTAGACGCAGAGTTAATAATCCGAAACGTGTCAAACTGTCTCCTGTGGTTTTATGGGACGAGATCATGAGAAATATTTCCTTTTAGACATAAAATCTTCCTCTTGTTATTCCTGGCGTCTGTGGATCGTCTCTGTCCATCCGGACTTTGAGCTTTGAACGGGAATCAGGTAAAAGGTGTGTGTGTGTGTGTGTGTGGTCATAAACCATCTTACAGGAAGAATACACACACACACACACACACACACACACACACACACACACACACACACACACACACACACACACACACACACACACACCTTATCTGCTGCACGTCACGGGTAAATACTCTCCTGTCCTTAAAGTCCGCAGACAGGAGAGGAGAGGTCCGGCACTGGAGGACTGATTTCAGGGAAATTATTTTTATTGCAATAAATAGAATTTTTTTTAAACCAAAAAAATACAATATGAAATGGAATTATTACAAATAAAATAGATGTAAATATTGAATAATATAAAGGACTTGGAAATATATGTCCTGCCCTAAAATAAAACTCATTGAAGCACAATAAATATAATTGTGCTGCAGATATTTCATTAGAATAAAAATGTAATTATGGTCTTACATGTTTTCTTTAGCACTCAAATAAATTGCACGATTTCACTTGTTGTTCCCCCTTGATTTAGATTTGAAATGAGCCTTTAACTCATAAATCTAAACAAGGTGCAGTGCCTGCCTCCCCCTGCAGGTGGAACAGTAATTGTTGAATTCAGTTCAACAACAAAAGTTAAATCCATTTAAAGGTAAACTGAGTGTTAAATAAAGAATCAAAGTACAAGTAAATGTTTTCTACCTAGCAACAGTTTAACAATTAGAGGTAAATATGAGTTTATTCTCCACCTGTCCAGCAGGAGGGAGTACAGGATAGTAAATAACCTCTTCATGTCCTCAGCCGCCCCTCAGCTGGGGGACTGGAGGACCATCAACCAGGAAGTACAGATATACATTTAGATAGTAATACAAGTGTATTCATATTAAAGATATGCCTTTTTAATAATGTTGTTGTTTTGTGTGTATTTGTACCTGTGACTTTTAAGCATCTATTTTAAAACCTTATGTGTCTCTTTGTAATACTTGGGGTCTTTTTGGACAAATTGCATCTCTTTTCGGGAGTTTGACCTTTCTGTTTGGTCCTTTGTGTCTCTGTGGTTGTTTTACATCTACTTTAGTCCTGTGTGTCTCTCTGAAGTAATATTTGGTGTCTTTTTTTCCTTCTATGAGGTCATTATCTGTTTGTTTGTGGTTGTTTTGAGTGTATTTTCAGCCTTTCTGTCCTCTTTCTGGTCATGTTGGCACGTTTGTGTATCTCTGATTGTTTCGTTTAGTTGAATGTAGACACAAATAAGTCAAAATTAGAGTAAGATGGTGTTTTAAATGAAACTATGTGGACTTGTTGGCAGGAGATTAAAGCAGACATCTTTACCCCCCCGACAGAACAATACTGAGATAAAGAAACCGGACCACAGGAATTTAATTTAGCTCCTGGCAGCCTGAAGGAGGCCTAGTTAAAGCAGCTTGGGCACTTATTGATTTATCTTGAAATGAAAACTCCTACATTTGTAACAGTTTTCGAGGACTTTCTTGGACGGAGTTTTATGAGGTGGTGCTAATTAAACCACAAACATGGGACGACGTGTTTCGGCTCTTGTTGTTTTCCAGATGATGAACTTACTTCAAAGAAACGCCTGATTAAACTAAAAGGAGCCGGAAATGAACCAAACAGCAAACACGTTTTTCTACTTTCCTTTAATTATGTGGATTTTTTAGAAATAAAAACAGAATCAACAAACAAATGAAAGAATGGAGACGATTTAGAGAATTTCCCACTATCTGTCTCTGTTTCCTTCTCAGCTTTTTATCCCAAATATTGTCTCATTTCTTTTTACCTTTAAATAATAATTTGTTTTTTAAAGATATTTACAACGTCTTCCTTTGTACCTTTGGACTTCTTTTTCATTCACATTTTTGTATTGATTCACTTTTTTTCTTAAAACATTTTAATTATTTTTTCCCCACAAAGGATCGTTTCTATTCTCGACTTTATTCCTTCAAAAAGAGGATCATTTATCAGATACTACGACTGAAGTCCAAACATTTTTAGGGTTTTTCCTCCATATTGTGACTCATTTTCCTCTAACAATTTCTAATATGCTTTAATATTTCTTTGAAATGTAAAAAAAAACACTTTTTGTCTCCAAATATTACAACTTCATCCTTATTTTACATTTTCCTAACATAAACACTGTTCTGCCAATTAATCAGAGGTGGTACAAGTACTCAAACCTTGTACTTGAGTAAAAGTAAAAGTACCAGAGTATAGGAGTAAATGTACTTAGTTACTTTACACCCCTGCATTCAGTTATAGGGTTAGAAAGTCATGAGTAAATCAGATTCGTATCATTTTGATCTTCTTTTTACGGCGATGACGTCTGTTATTTACGCAGCATCCTGTCATATCTCTGGGAGCTGACCTTTTATGAATGAAACATAAAAATAATATCACAATAACCCAATCCTGTCCACTGTTATCTTATCACCATCACACCCTCACACTCTGTCTTCCTTATCGTTGTCTTATCAGTGACCCAGATTACAGATCACAAAGGGACTCTTCTTTATTCAACGATAAAGAAGCGATAGGAAGCGTTGTGATAAATTCTGAGTGAAGAGCAAGTCCTCTCCTGCTGATGTTCAGGTGTATATCAGTATGTAGTGTCTCTACTTTAAAGAGTCCTCTCCTGCTGATGTTCAGGTGTATATCAGTATGTAGAGTCTCTACTTTAAAGAGTCCTCTCCTGCTGATGTTCAGGTGTGTATCAGTATGTAGAGTCTCTACTTTAAAGAGTCCTCTCCTGCTGATGTTCAGGTGTATATCAGTATGTAGAGTCTCTACTTTAAAGAGTCCTCTCCTGCTGATGTTCAGGTGTGTATCAGTATGTAGTGTCTCTACTTTAAAGAGTCCTCTCCTGCTGATGTTCAGGTGTGTATCAGTATGTAGAGTCTCTACTTTAAAGAGTCCTCTCCTGCTGATGTTCAGGTGTATATCAGTATGTAGTGTCTCTACTTTAAAGAGTCCTCTCCTGCTGATGTTCAGGTGTATATCAGTATGTAGAGTCTCTACTTTAAAGAGTCCTCTCCTGCTGATGTTCAGGTGTATATCAGTATGTAGTGTCTCTACTTTAAAGAGTCCTCTCCTGCTGATGTTCAGGTGTATATCAGTATGTAGTGTCTCTACTTTAAAGAGTCCTCTCCTGCTGATGTTCAGGTGTATATCAGTATGTAGTGTCTCTACTTTAAAGAGTCCTCTCCTGCTGATGTTCAGGTGTATATCAGTATGTAGAGTCTCTACTTTAAAGAGTCCTCTCCTGCTGATATTCAGGTGTATATCAGTATGTAGAGTCTCTACTTTAAAGAGTTCCTCTCCTGCTGATGTTCAGGTGTATATCAGTATGTAGAGTCTCTACTTTAAAGAGTCCTCTCCTGCTGATGTTCAGGTGTATATCAGTATGTAGAGTCTCTACTTTAAAGAGTCCTCTCCTGCTGATATTCAGGTGTATATCAGTATGTAGAGTCTCTACTTTAAAGAGTCCTCTCCTGCTGATGTTCAGGTGTATATCAGTATGTAGAGTCTCTACTTTAAAGAGTCCTCTCCTGCTGATATTCAGGTGTATATCAGTATGTAGAGTCTCTACTTTAAAGAGTCCTCTCCTGCTGATGTTCAGGTGTATATCAGTATGTAGAGTCTCTACTTTAAAGAGTCCTCTCCTGCTGATGTTCAGGTGTATATCAGTATGTAGAGTCTCTACTTTAAAGAGTCCTCTCCTGCTGATGTTCAGGTGTATATCAGTATGTAGAGTCTCTACTTTAAAGAGTCCTCTCCTGCTGATGTTCAGGTGTATATCAGTATGTAGTGTCTCTACTTTAAAGAGTCCTCTCCTGCTGATGTTCAGGTGTATATCAGTATGTAGAGTCTCTACTTTAAAGAGTCCTCTCCTGCTGATGTTCAGGTGTATATCAGTATGTAGAGTCTCTACTTTAAAGAGTCCTCTCCTGCTGATGTTCAGGTGTATATCAGTATGTAGAGTCTCTACTTTAAAGAGTCCTCTCCTGCTGATGTTCAGGTGTATATCAGTATGTAGAGTCTCTACTTTAAAGAGTCCTCTCCTGCTGATGTTCAGGTGTATATCAGTATGTAGAGTCTCTACTTTAAAGAGTCCTCTCCTGCTGATGTTCAGGTGTATATCAGTATGTAGCGTCTCTACTTTAAAGAGTCCTGTTCAGCTAACAGTGACTCAGCGCTCTTCAGTGCTTGTTCTGGTTAATTGTGCGATTGATTAAACTCAGTGACTCACCTCGGATTCATTTGGTTTTCCGCCGGTGTCACAAAAAGGTTCCAATCGCTCGTCAGGAAGCAGGATATAAATACCAGCAGTGAGTCACTGCTAAAACTTCAGGTTATTAAATGAGTTAACTTTCTCCAGACTGACTCATCGATGACAGGTTCATCATCACACAGGTTGGTTTAATTAATCAGAGGAAGTTTAATTACCAACCCATGGATCAAACTCCAGTGCTCAAACCCTGTCTGAAGTCACAGTGATATGAACAAAGCACTGAACGGATTAAAGTGGACCTTGTGTTTTAATATTATATAGGCTGTATATAGAACTGCTGCATCAGTGGGTTTGCTCTACATTATTTACATATTTTTCAGATCTTTTACACAAGACCTTTTTTGCTCGTATTAATCCAACATTTGTTTTAAAGGAATAGAATACATAATTTTCAGATATTTTTTACAAATATTTCTATATATTCTGGAACATTATTCTGAGGGATTTGACGGATATTTAACACCTATTCTGTGGCAGACTTTTCTCTCATTCTCTAACAGTTGTTTGACTTGCTCTTTCACCCTCTCTGGAAACACTCAATTGAAGTGAAATTGTGTGAATGAGTCGGACGCTCGATTCTGATCCTCGCAAACCTTTTTATCTGCTGATGTGGATCGGTGATGTCCCAGAGCGCTTCATGCCGCTGCGGGTTATTGTCTAATCGTTTAAACTCAAAGCATTGTCTCGCGTCACGGCAGCGTCATTCAAACTCGTGAGTAAAAATCACACAAAAGTCACCTTGCTGGTTTTTAATATATATTTATATAAACGTCACAAACTAAACCTTCCACTCTTTACTTATACACACTAAAAATACTCAACACAGAAAACAGACGATTATTGATTTTCACATTTTTAAGTGCTGAAAATGAAAAAAGGGCCCCTACTTAAATCGACACACACGCAGCGCACATTCAGAAAGACATGCTTCTAAAAAACAGGTTTTTTTATAGCTGTCGACCAGCGTTGGCAGATGTACGATAACTAGCATACGTGTACGATCTTTTTTCCTCTGTATGCCCATAAAAATGCAATAATGTGTACGATAAACACCGGTTTCGTAGAATGACACGTTAACAGTTTAAATTCCCATCTGGCAAAGTTAACGTGTTTTCACGATTACAAATTCATATGGTTTTTTGTTGTCCAACCTTAAGGGAAATTAAAGCAAACATCGCAGCTCTCATTGTGCGATCATTCACCTCTTTCAGCAGCTTTCAACCATGTTTCTCATTGAGTACAGCTAGCTCGGTTAGCATGATTTTTAGCATATATACCGTAGTCGTATTTTAAATTAAGTAACATAACTGCGCAAAAATGAAGCAAACAACGACTGAAAGCTAGCTAGTAAGTGGAATTTTCCAAATCTTCACACTCATGCGTATTAAAACGTTGACATGTTTGCATTTTGTGACAAGACAACAATTAATAAACATTTCTGGGCTTCATCACAATCTTACAAAACATTTACAGCGAGGCACTCCATGCGGACCCGAAAGCTAGCTAATATTTCAAAAGTGTAAACGCCCCAAAAAAAGCATTCAAGACAAAATAAAACCAGTAACCTTCTGGACCGAGGTCAAGACGTTTTCTCCATCCAGCATTTATGTTACCAGTGTAATAAAATAAAATGTATCTGGATTTAATGTGAAAACGAGACATTTGAACGCGTCAAATAAGGACGTCCTCAGTCGACACGATAGGAAAATAGGATTGTCACAGTAGCTCGTATTTACAACATGTAGACACACACACACACACACACACACACACACACACACACACACACACACACACACACACACACACACACACACACACACACACACACACACACACTCTTTTTCTTTCTAGTAAAAGTTTTGTGAATGTTTACTAGATTTTTGGTCATCAAAACTGTGCATCACAGTGTGTTTAGCTGCATGAACGGTCAAAACCGACATTAGCTTGCAGCTACGTAGTACAAGTATCTAGGAAACGTCTCATTTCAAATGTACCGCTAACATAAATGTATCTTGGCGAATCACAACGGGGGATGAGACAGCTTAGATCGTTGTTTTCCTTATCAACAAAAAAAACACGACATTTTTTGCTTATTTTGACGATTTTTAAGCTTTTTACGTTTTATTTGACGCCTGTTTCTCCTTCCAAACTCCTCAGAAAAGGACGGTCACAGTTTTAAACGCGTGGTTAACGTTGTAAATTCAAACCCAACTACTTGCTTTAGTAAGAGATAGCAGTTTGGGTTAATCGAAGTATTTTTGTTCCTTAAATTCAATCAACATTCAGACTCATGGTAGCGGTTGTAAAAACGTGTTTGCGTTGCTTTTTTAAACAAAACTAGTTGTTTAGCTTTAGTAAAAGATTACGATTTGGGTTCATATGGACATTATGTTATTTACCTAAGTTACTTTTGTCCGGACAGTTGTCACAGTTTTCGTAAAAATAATTAGCGAAAAAATAAGTGTTGCTCACATTTATCGGCCTTCATTCGTACATCTTCAAAAAACACATTTCAAACTGACATGAATCCCACAGTACTTTGCAGATATTGACGTTTTACACGCTCCATTCATTAGCGATGTCAGACTGTGGCAAGAGCAAAGGTTCAACTAATGGCCTGTTTTGGTATTTTAATGGAAGAGTGTCCTTGAAACTAAAGTTCAAACGTTCTAAATATCACAGAAAATGTTTATTTTGAAGAACAGCTGAGTTTAATGTTTTTTGCTGAACACGAGCCGATTCCTGTTTTTCAGTTTAGGGTTTGTGGGGGGGTCGACTCTGACGAAACTCACACAGACACTTCAGTTTTCACATACACTCGCAAAAACACATTAGCTGTAGACGGACCCACACACACACACACACACACACACACACACAGGCAGACAGACATAATGCTCGACAGCATTTGGTAGAACATTTGGTAACACAATGCTGTAAATGGTGTCATATTTCAAAATAAAAGCTGCTCATTAAGTGCGTTTGTGTGTGTGTGTGTGTGTGTGTGTGTGTGTGTGTGTGTGTGTGTGTGTGTGTGTGTGTGTGTGTGATCTGGCATGAAGGAATAGGATTTTTTTTAAGTATCCTTCTATTTTTAATGCTTAATTGTATTTCTTTAGCTTTACTGGTTCTCTGCTACATTTGCTACAACACGGTCCTGTGAGTCTGTGTGTGTGTGTGTGTGTGTGTGTGTGTGTGTGTGTGTGTGTTGTCCAATAGGAAGTCTTTGGCTGTAGTTGAATCGATAGAAGCCCTCCCAATGACCCAGAAGAATCTAAGGCCGCTTCTCTGAGAGTGTGTTTCAGTCTATTGAAGCGGAACAACAAACGCCACTGAATGCTTGTCGCTCCTTCCCGTTTCCTCCTCTTCCTCCCTCGTTCCTCCGACCGCCACCAGCGCCTGCGTCGAGTCGCACGACTGTTTCTCCGCATCTTCGTCGTACGTGGACTCCAACATGGCCGCCCTCCTTCCTCCTGGTCCTCTGCAGAGTCTGAGCAGTGCCGCCAAATCCTGCCTGGCTGCCGGGTTGAAGAGGAGGTAGAGGAGCGGGTTCACGCAGGACGGAAGCGGCGCCACGAGAAGCAGCACTGCCTTCGCCGCCTCGGGCTCGGCGACGGGAAGGCGGAGCAACGAGGAAAACGAGAGGAAGGCGACGGGGAGGAAGAGGAGGCAGTCGGAGAAGAGCAGCCAGGCGATGTGTCGAGTCGACGTCGCCTCCTCTTCTTCTGTGGTGGTGGGCGGGGCTTTGTCCGGGCGGCAGTAGAGGCGGGTGTAGGCAAGCGTCATGAGGAGGAAACACAGCGAGTCGAGGAGCACCAGGGAGACGGAGAAGGCCAGGGAGGAAGAGGAGGGCTGGGGGAGGCAGAGGGATGAGCTGCTGTGACCGACCACCAGGGGGGGGAGGGTGACGAAGAGGCCGAACAGGAAGCAGGAGCAGACGGACAGACGGAGGGAGAGCGGCGGGGAGGAGCGCCCTGTAGAGAGGAGATAGTTAATGATATAAAGCTGTGAATAAATCTCTGATCAGCTGTGTTTGTGTTCCTCACCGCTGTCTCCGTCAGGTTTGTGTCGGGGGGCAGCGGCGGCCATGCATCGCTCCAGAGCTGCGACGGTGAGCAGGAAGAGGCCGGTCTGTGATGCAAACACACACAGGAAGCCGCTGAGGCGACACAGGAAGCTGCTCTCCCACCGCGCACCGTACCTGCAGCACAGAGTACAAGGAGCTTTATTTTGAAATTCGGTATTCATGGAGTTAGAGTTGTCTTTTGGGGAATTTTTTTTAAAGCTCGACAAAGAAGGGAAAGTTTATAAATGTAAACTTTAAAAAGGGCAGTTTTACCAGAGTCCCCCAGAATTCCCAAAGTTCCTGATACTCCCAGAGTTCCGAATATTCACACACACTGCAGTCCCCACAACATACAGTTTTCCCAATCCAAACAAACCACAATTTTCAGTATTCCCAGAGTCCCTCTAACTTTCAGACTCCAAGAATTCCTTTACCTCCAGAAGTTTCCGAAGGTCCAGGCGTCCACCGCCGCCAGCCACCCGCTCCAGACTCCCATCAGGCCGTTCACCAGAGCCAGCAGACCAATCAGCAGCTTGGGGGGTGTCACCGATGCTGCAGGGGAGAAGAAGACGGAGAGGACCACCAGGCTGTTGCTGACCAATGAGAGCGCAGCGATCAGCCACACCCCCACACGGACCAACCAGCTGCCCAGCAGGTGGAGGCAGGGGCGGAACGGACCTGACGGGGTTCAAATAAATACCAATGTCTCAAAATAATGACCTAATCTCTTAAAATAGTGAGATTTTTTCTTCAAAAAATGACTTAGATATTGTAGTATTTCAAAGTTACGACTTCTAATCTCATAAATAGTGATTTTATAAACAAAAATCTCTGACTATTTCAACATTTTCAGACACTGGCTTACAATTTTGAGGTGCTAATGAGACACTATATTTAAAAAGTGTGTGTGTGTGTGTGTTACCTGGTGCTGGGCTGCAGTGTACTGTGTGTTGAAGTTTAGGTTTGTCTTCAAACTCCATCAGGAAATCCTCCCAGTCCTGGTCCACTGCAGAGACAGAAAAAAAGGCTTTTATTTTGAAATTTCCTTTAACCTCTCATTCAGGCCTCTCGCTTCTCTTCTCGTTTCCCGACGTTATTTAGCAGACGTTCGGGGTGTCGTCACCTTGGCCGGAGAGGACAGAGGTTTCTTTCCCCGCAATGTCCGCCGTCTCCTCTTTCTCCCATGATGCACCTCTCCTCTCACAGGAGACGAAGGCACAGCACTGGAAGGCGTAAGGAAGCTCCATCACCCTGAAAATTAACACACAAACTCCTGTAAATCTTTATAGTTACAGGTTCGAAACCATCACCACATACTTAAAACACCCAACATAAATACGATGCACGATTCAAAGTGCTTTGTTATACAGTACATGTAGTAATTATGGCATGCTTTAATGTGCTGTTATATATGATGCTTTTGACTTGTGGAAAGTGTCTTTATATATTATTTACAGCACTAAATAAATAAAACGATGAATTAAATTACATATACAAAAATAAAGAGACTTAATATCTAAAAATAATAACAAAACAATTAAAATAAATAAATACATTAATGTTAGAAGCTCTTCTTTTAGAAAATATAACCATATCCAGGCTCAAATTATGTGTGTGTGTGTGTGTGTGTGTGTGTGTGTGTGTGTGTGTGTGTGTGTGTGTGTGTGTGTGTGTGTGTGTGTGTGTGTGTGTGTGTGTGTGTGTGTGTGTGTGTGTGTGTACCTGACGCGGGGTAGCTCCTCTCGTGGTACCAGCTCCATCAGCTCTGAGTTTCCAGCCAATCGGAGGTGAGTCAAACTCTGCAGACCAGTCAGAGGCAGAGCCGACAGCTGATTGGACGACAGGTCCCTGCAGAACAGGAACAAGCATCATTAATATTTAGTGTTATTCCACAATAACCAGTAAACACACTCTGATGATGATGGTACGCTGTGTTTACTCACAGTTTGGTGAGCGCGGGCAGAGCAGAGAAACAGTTCGGCTTCACGGCAGATAATCTGTTCCAGGATAGATCTCTGTGAAATCAGGGATTACAAGCGACGGGTTGAATGTGAATATATATTTAAGGTACTTGTACTTCGTTTTAATTTAAACATTGTGTGTGAGATAATACTTAAGACCATTTTAGTTTATTTTGGAGGTAAATATTTGAAGTAATAGTTCATTTTTATTTAATTTATATAATATGTGATATATGTTTAATCTAAGTTTCCGATTAAGAATACATACATATATAATATATAATATGTAATAATATAATAATGTATAATAATATATAATAATGTATAATAATATAATAATATATAAATATATATAATATCTAATAATATAATAATATATAATAATATAATAATATATAAATATATAATAATGTAATAATGTATAAATATATAATAATATATAATATGTAATAATATAATAATATATAAATATATAATAATATATAATATGTAATAATATAATAATATAATAATGTATAATAATATATAATAATATGTAATAATATGTAATAATATAATAATATAAAATAATATAATAATGTATTATATTAATTTATTCGCAAAATATATATACAGTTGTATTTACCCAAAATGTTAAGTAGTAGATCCAATCTAATTGTACATAATGTCCTTATACCTGTGTGTGTGTGTGTGTGTGTGTGTGTGTGTGTGTGTGTGTGTGTGTGTGTGTGTGTGTGTGTGTGTGTGTGTGTGTGTGTGTGTGTGTGCTCACAGCGAGCGCAGTGACATCAGTCCGTGGAAGGTGTTCTCCTCCAGCTCCTCTATCTCGTTATGGTGCAGATCACTGCATACACACACACACACACACACACACACACACACACACACACACACACACACACACACACACACACACACACACACACACACACACACACACACACACACACACACACACACACACACACACACACACACTTTAAGTCAGATATTTCCATTACGTCACACTTAAAACTGGAAACGGTGTTGAAATGAGGGTGAAAGCAGAATAATTAAATGGAACTCACATCTTCTGAACGCTCTCACAGCCGGAGAAGCTCGGCAGACTCTGAATCTGATTATAGGAGAGATCTCTGCAGGGAGGGAAAGAGACTCAGTTATCATCTGTCCAACGCACACTGAACGCATCACACAGAGCACCATGTCAACACAGGAAATATAATAAAACAAATATATCAAAAGCCAGATTTCTCTTCAGGTTTCGCAATCAGTCCAAGCCTTTGATCAAGATAGGAAGTATTAACTTTTAGTTGTATCTTAAATCCAACCTCCTGATTTGGAGGATGCTTTATTTAAACTACATTTATTATATAAACTCACAGCAGCTGAAGGTTTGGAAGTTGTTCACACACAGAACCGGGAAGAGACGTGATCCGAGCTCCAGTGATAGTCCTGCACACACAAATCAATAATAAGTTGTATTATGAGGCATTCAGGGACATTTAAAAATCAGCATGGTGCATTCAGGGACATTTAAAAATCAGCATGGTGCATTCAGGGACATTTAAAAATCGGTGTGGTGCATTCAGGGACATTTAAAAATCGGCATGGTGCATTCAGGGACATTTAAAAATCAGCATGGTGCATTCAGGGACATTTTAAAAGCATTATGATGCATTCAGGGACATTTAAAGTGTATTAAATGGTACTAATGTGTGTTCAGGGCCGTATGTAGACGCTAAAAATGAATAAATAGCTCCAGAACTGCAAGAAAATCCAGCTTTTGGACATTTAAATACTACATATTTAATTATTTGAGGGATTCTATGGCACAATGTAGTCAGATTTCTTTGTATTCAACGTCCTGTAGAGACAGGAAGTCGAGTTTACAGTCACACCGGGGAGGATCATTTAAACGATGAAGAATGTGTGACGCTCGTTTGGTTGAAGTTTTTATTTCCACCTACTGGTTCAGTGTGAGGTTACTGTTAAACACACACACACACACACACACACACACACACACACACACACACACACACACACACACACACACACACACACACACACACACACACACACACACACACTTTCAGAGAATTTGAAGTGGAAAAAGGAAGAAAATAAACTGTGCGATGTGTTTATTATGACGAGGAAACGTGGGTCACAACAAGACACAGTTACAGTCTGCAGCAAATTATTAACAATAACACACGTCTGATTTCAGCGGCTACAACAGCAAACACACTCAGATATGAAGCATTCCTGTGTGTGTGTGTGTGTGCGTGTGTATGTGTGTGTGTTGTTTGTCTTACAGGCTCTCCAGGCTCTTGGTTCCCGTCAGATCTGGGAACTCCGTGAGATCTGCGGCCCCGTTCAGAGAGCTGAGGAACAGAAATGTGTCCGTTTGAGTTTGTATTTCTTGAGTAATTAGTGTCTGCATTAAACGAGGCTGCAGGCATTTACTGGCGCTGAACCAGAGGAAATCTCCCTTTTATATGTGGTGCTTTTATTGTGGTTTTCGAATGTCTGTTGCCATATTTATTGCGGTTTTGATGATGCAGTTTTCTCACAGTGTGCGCAGCTCAGGCAGGTCCTGGAAGGAGGATCGTCCGACAGACTGGATCGGGTTGTCGTAGAAGAATCTGGAAAAGACACAAACAGAAAAAAAGCAGGGAGATGCCATTTAGAGAAAAACTGTATTCAAATCAAGGGTGTGTTTTGGTTGATTTGTGCACAAGAGATAAATATACAGAAGTGATGATGCACAAATCTATGTTGGATTAATATAGAGAATATTTAGAATAACTAAGAGAATATTTAGAATAACTAAGAGAATATTTAAAAGAATATTTAGAATATTTAAAAGAATATTTAGAATATTTAAAAGAATATTTAGAATAATTAAGAGAATATTTAAAAGAATATTTAGAATAATTAAAAGAATATTTAGAATATTTAAAAGAATATTTAGAATATTTAAAAGAATATTTAGAATAATTAAAAGAATATTTAGAATAATTAAGAGAATATTTAGAATAATTAAGAGAATATTTAGAATAATTAAGAGAATATTTAGAATATTTAAAAGAATATTTAGAATATTTAAAAGAATATTTAGAATAATTAAGAGAATATTTAGAATAATTAAGAGAATATTTAGAATAATTAAGAGAATATTTAGAATAATTAAGAGAATATTTCAGCAAAGTAAAGTTGGTTCAATCGGGGAAATCTGATTTATGGGATTTTGTTTTTTCTCAATAACAAGGAGAAATCAAGGCCATGCTTTGGTCTTTTTATGCCCTAGAGATACGCTTATATAAAAAGAGTTAATATCCCTTTTATTTATCCTACTATATCCGATGTGCGGTACCTACATGGTGATGAGTGAGGGGTTCCCGGTGAAGGCTTGCTCTGGGATCGACTGGATGTTGTTACTGTGGAAACCACTGCACAGGAAACACCAGACATTCAGTCTGAATCTTTCCATCCACGGTAAAACACAAATGCATTTTGAAGGCTTGGGATGTCAGGCAGAAAACTAAAATAATTCATGCTTGAAAAAAAAACAGTAGATGATAAATGAAAGAATCCCAGTTTGCACTAAATGTTGCAACATGTTGTGTTGTGTAAGTTCTTCCCAGTCCGACCCATTAACTCACAGCTCCTTCAGGTGATTCAGCGAACGGATCGCCGTGGGAAACTCGCCCAGACTGTTGTAGTTCAGATCCCTAAAAAGAAGCAGAGAGAAGTTATAAATGACCAGGATGCATCTTGGGAATGAAAGTTGGGAATGTGACAAAGTGAGATCTGTATATCACACACGCACTGGGAATACCTGATCTACACTGGGATTAGCACCGCCATGTCAGACATGTTGCGTCTAAATTGGGAATTGACAAGTGTAAGCTTCAGAACCGGGCTGTCAACTTCAAAATTGGAAATGTCGGGTCTGTAGTGGGAGCTCAGAACTGGTATATCAACTGTAAACTGGTATTTTTTTTACCTTTTGACTGCTAATACACTGGGAATTGTTTTACTTATATACTGGGAATTGTCAACTATAAACCAGGTAAGGTCAGTTTGAGTCAGATTTCTAGATTGGACTGAGAAAAACAGCCACAAACTGGAACATTTAGTAAGACTTAGACTGGAAAAACAACTCTGAAGTGGGTCTGTCAGCTCCAGACTGGGAAAACCAACTTTAAACTGGGAACTTGTAAGACCTAGACTCGGAAAACCAACTCCAAAACGGGAATGATCAGCTCTCTATATGTTGGGAAGGTCAGCTGTATCCTGGGAAAAATAGCTCAAGGGTAGCTCTATAATGGAATATTGTCCTCCGACTGGAAAAGGTTTCCGTGTAAATGTTTGTGTTTCATGCTCGATGTTTAGCTCAATCTTTTTTCCGTCTTTTAAGTTTACTAAGGAAACATTTCACTGGTTATGGCTCTCTTCTTTCATCACCAGTAGAGACTAGAGCATTCCTCCAGTCGACACATGGCTTCAATTAGGTCCTCACATCCATCTCTGGGATGCAGGTGGCTATTACGCCACACACACACACACACACACACACACACACACACACACACACACACACACACACACACACACACACACACACACACACACACACACACACACACACACACACACACACACACACACACACACACACACACACACACACACACACACACACACACACACACACACAGTGGAATGAAGCTGCCACATTGTGAAAATACCATTAAATTGAAATTGCTTCAGTGTGGTGCGTCAGTGTGTGTGTACATGTGTGTGTGTACATGTGTGTGTGTCCAGAGGATGATTTGTAACAACAATGGCTGCTTTCTGCCAAACTCTTATTGATTGAATTTGCCGGCTCCTGATTGGATAATAGCTTTTTGATTTAGCCAGTTTAAAGGGTTCGTTGGAGAGCTTGATCTTCATTATGTTAATGTCACGCTAGAAATTGTGCGTGCTGATTAGGTTCAATATGTGAAGTTAGTGGGAGCAGGACCATCAAGAGTCCGGGAAGTTCTCCCACAGACAATGTCAGCTGATGGAATGCTCTAGACTGGGAAAAGAAACTCGGAACATTTTAGTTTTTGACCGGGAAGCCTTACTCTAGATTGAGAAAATGTTTGGCTCTTGATTAGGAAAACCATCTCTAAACTGGGAACGTTTCAGCTTTAGACGTGAAAACCAACATTTGAGCTCTCAACAGGGAAAACCACCTGTGAACTGGGAAAAAATAGCTGTAGATTTAGGAAAACCATCAGTTAAATGGTTTTACTCAAAACTGGGAGAACCGAATCTTAACTGGGAACAATTTCGATCAACACTGGGAAAACCAGTTTTAAACTATGTTTAAGCTCTTGACCAAGAAACCAACTCTAAACTGGGAAACAATCAAGCTCTAGATCTAGGAAAATCAACACTTAACTGGAAACGTTTTATTCTAGACTGGAAACCCAACTCTAAACTGGGAACATTTTAGTTAAAGACTATTCACTGGAAATGGTCACATCTATACTGGGAATCCTACATCTGGGAATACTACATTTGTAGTAGGAGTGAAAGCTTTAGATTCGGAATACCAGCTCTATAAGGAAATATAAATTCTAATATCCGGGAGAAGCTTTTATGACGCCGGTGGTCCATAAAATAAACCCAAATAAGCGATGCTCCCGATGTGTTTATTCCTTTAGTGCCATTTAAGGAATTCTCTGGTCTTGAGTGACAGGTGTTCCCACTCAGTCCTGGTGGTTCTGGAGGTTAATGCTAACCACAGACGGCTACAAGGTATTTTTATGGTTTCAGCCTCAGATGTTCCTCATGTTTTGAAAGCTGGATTTTGGGGTTTTCTGCTCACCACCATTTTCGTCACTTACTGGAATCAGAAAAACCTAAAAAGGGGACGGGGTTAGGTGAGGCTGAGGCGGGCAAGAATAGAGGGACCACCAGACTTTAAAACGTTGGTGTGTTTTCCTTTAAGGCTGAATGACGCTTGTTGAATTAATTTATTTCTCTCTGTTTTCATTTCCGTTTTCTTTTCCTTTCTCTGTTTGTGTTTGTAGTTTCAGATGAACGTGAGTCTCTGGTGTGGTTTATTATTGCTTATCCTACACACACACAGCCTGTGTGTGTGTGTGTGTGTGTGTGTGTGTGTGTGTGTGTGTGTGTGTGTGCATGAATAGTAATTATGATTAGCATACAGCCAGGGCCACACACCGAGCCTCACACACATACAGAGATATTTCCAAATGAAGGCAGTGTGTGTTTGTGTGTTTAAACCTGCTTCTATGGTTGACTGAGAAAACAGAAACATTTCTATATACACACACACATTCCTCAGATTATACACACACACACCAACATAAACACACACAGGTTAATCTTCCTCGACTCCATCTAATATCCAGAAATACATCTCATGCTAACAGCTAGAGGCAGGAATACCTCCGAAACCCAATGAACATAAAATAAATGTAAAACTGAATTTATTTATCAAGTGGTTCAGCTTTCTGCCAACAGATACGGTGAAATAAAGGTGCAAAATGTTGTGAAATTGAATGTTTTTTATTAAAAAATGTATATTTTTCTTGAGGAAAGACCAACAAAGTCTTCAAAAACCCTAATATATGTTAAATTGTGGACACACTCTTAAAGGGAGATCTTGTACCCTGGGTATTATGATTGAAAAATCTCCTCTAATCACATAACACCAAGGGGGAATCAATGAATGATTTTAAAATCACTTTCAAATCGTTTAATTATCTTATCTTTAACAAACCTGAACATTCTAATAATAGGGCCCTTAACGTGTTAATAAACATTATTTCTTATCATTGCATTCAGGAAGTATGCCGAAAATATTTAATGAGAAAGAAAAAAGCACATTTCTGAGCGTATTTGGTATAATCCTTTGAAGTGTCGTCTACAAATGTATGAATTAAACTTCTGTCATCTCCTAACCCCTTCACCCTGACCCCAACTCAACCCTGACTCCTCCAATTCCTCCCCCCCCCACACACACACACACACAGAAACTCACAGCGTCTCCAAACTGTGGAGTCCGTAGAAGCAGTCCGTTCCCATGGAAACGATCCTATTGTTGTTGAGATGCCTATGGAGAGAGAGCTGATGGACTAATGAAGCAGACAAAGAGTGTGTGTGTGTGTGTGTGTGTGTGTGTCTTTTTTTTTTTAAGGGGGCCCCGGGGCCTCTCAAGAAGGCTTTTTTTCTTTTGGTAATTTCATGCAAATTAGCTTCAAGCCGATTGGACAAAAGAAGTGACAGCAGACTTCAATGCTGCCGCGCTGAATGCCAGCACACTCAAACAGAGAGTTTTGCATGTTATTAAGGAGCCATTACTGACAGTCAGCCCCACCGCGGTTTAGCCTAACTCAGCCGCGGCTCCTAGCAACACCCGGCACACACACACAGGCAACAACAACAACAACACCAAAAGTCCTGGGGTGTCGGTCCTAGCACAAATTCAGATATTCTCAGTTCAGTAATCTGAAATTATCTGAGTTTATACGACCTAACCTGTACATGTGTGCCAAAATCCAGCTGATTGAAACACAAAATGACCTTAAACTGCCCGACTAACTGAGCTAACTAATTGACTTACCTAGCCTAAGAAGGCTAACCAAACTAGTTTACCTTCTTCTTACTGCTGAACATAGTAACTAACTTAGCACTTACTGGCAAATATATAAGCTAGTTAATTAACCAACTGTCTAAACTACAAACTTTCTAACGTCCTACCAACTTAATGTCTGACATTGCTACCTTCTAGTTAGCCTAATATGGTAGCCATCTTATTACTACCAAACTGTGGAACATATTATCTAACATGCTAATATCCACAGGCTAAGATACTAGCTAACCTTACAAAGCTTCTAACCAACTGCCTGAGATATTAGCTAACCATCAACTGACTCACCGACTGTCACACCAGCTAACTTCACATTACTTCTAACCAACTGCCTCACATATTAGCTAACTTGCTACAACTAGTCATACCGGCTAACCTGAAATTACTTCAGACTAACTGCCCAAGAGATTACCTGACCTACTTCTGACCTTCTAACCAGCTGTCTAACCTTGCTAATATCCAACTGTCTAATGACTAGCTAACCTAACATTACTACAAACCAACTGCCTCCTGTAGGCTACTAGCTAAATGACTACTAACCCACTTTCCAACCCATTAGCCCACCTTAAAAGTATTGCTAACCAACCACCTTACATTCCTGCAATCATATCTTTACTAAAACAGTGCGTAATATAGACAACTAGCTAACCTGCTACTCACAACTAACTGGCTAACTCAGCATTGCCTAACAGAAGGTTTTAGCTAACTTTAAACTAAACAACTGCCTCGCAAATCTCCCTAGCATACTTCTAATCAACTGCACTACATGCTATATTGCTAACTAACTGGCTATCCTACCATGCTGACGTTAAAGTTATGTTGCATTTGAGTATTTGTTTGTGTGTTTTTGTGACGTACAGCACCACCAGGCGGCCCAGTTTGCTGAAGGCGTGGTCGGGGACGTGGCTGATGTGGTTCAAAGCTAGGGTCATGGCCTGCAGGGCGGGCAGCTCCTTCAGCGCCGCCGCCGGTACCTCCGTCAGAGAGTTATCGTCCAGCCACAGGTGACGAAGCGAGCGCAGGCCGGAGAAACAGCCGGCGGGAACGCTGGAGATGTGGTTAGCATCCAGGCGGCTACACAGAGATTAAAATAAAGTGTAACATTACATTCAATTCAAAAGTAACGTGTCCTTTTAATCCAGATTCGGGCCAAATGGAAAAACAGGTAACTCTGTTTTAGTACTAACTGTATGCATTAAAAAATAATACATAAATAATTTTCAGAAAATAAGGAAAATTACTAAATAAATGAAAAATAAAATAAATAAAATAATGAATTATTATATTTTTAGACATTGGGGATAATAACACAGGTTAAAATAAACGTGTTTTGTTATTTAATTAATAGACTTATTTTGTGTTTGTAGATTGAATTGTGTATTTGGTGGGTTATTGCGTAACTTGGATTTTTGAAGTAGGTACTTTAAAGGAAGTTAAAACATGTAATGAATAAAGCATGATGTACCAGAGAAGACCTGTGCAATGAGTTTTAATTCAGGTTTATCTTTTGTGCAAATTGAAAATAAAAGACACAAAATGTGTACAAGAGAATTCCAGCTTTGATGAAGACTTCCCTCCTGTTTGAAGCAGTCTGAGAGGAACATTAGGGATCAAGTGTTTGAACGAGGAATAATCGGCAGCCGCTGAAGCACCTCTTCACCAGCCAGCTGCTCTCAGGGTGAACGAGGTATTTTAATGAGCACACACTCGTTAACGAGAGTGTGTAGGGTCCACCTTCCCTTCACCAGTGGTGGGAGTTTTGAGATCCTTTGATGAAGTAGAAGTAGAAATACCTCACTGACAGAAGTCCTT
>NC_086365.1:16641162-16646162 GCF_036324505.1 Eleginops maclovinus
CTCTGTGAGGTCAGCTGTTCACTGACTGTGTGTGTGAGTGTGTGTGTGTGTGTTTGTCGGCCTGTCTGACAATTTTACAGATTTTTTCCCGTAAAATAGTATTTTTTTCATATATTTTTCAGATTTCTTTCACCTTTATTGGTCACTTTTTGGGTAATAAAGCAATATAAAATCAAGAGAACTTTTCACACACGTTGGACATTTCTTTGGGAATTTTGTACAGGAAGGGAACAAAAACTGAAGTAAACAAGGAAAATATTTACCTTAAATGTTGTCTGTCTGAGTGTGTGTGTGTGTGTGTGTGTGTGTGTGTGTGTGTGTGTGTGTGTGTGTGTGTGTGTGTGTGTGTGTGTGTGTGTGTGTGTGAGTGTGTGAGAGACTCACAGCTCCTCCAGGAAGTGCAGGTTAGTCAGCGCTCCGCTCGTCAGCGCCGTCAGGTTATTCATACTGAGATCCCTGCAGAGACACAGAGAGGAGTACAGTTTTGCAAACATTTGTATTCTGTTTCTCTTTAAACATTTCCTATATTCTTCTGAGAACAACGTATCTCTGAAAGTCAACTTTCCTTGAGTTTCTCAGAAACACAGAAGTAATAATAAGTATGAAGCAGGGTAAGATGGAAATACTGCAGTGCTTGTACTTCGACACTCCGTGATTTATACTCAGTAAATAAAGTGACTGCAAACAGTCATTTAGTAAAACACACTCGGAATGAACGACTCATTAAGACAGAACACACACACACACACACACACACACACACACACACACACACACACACACACACACACACACACACACACACACACACACACACACACACACACACACACACAAAACAGCAGTGGAAGTTACTGGAAACACACGGAGAGCAAGAAGTGTGACTAAAGTAGTAAAACCTTATTTAAAATCCTGTGTTCGACAAAGGTATTGAAGTATTGGTATTTAAATATATTGAAGTAATAAAAGTAAGACACCGTGTGGGGGTGAGAAAATATTACACATTCTATTTAAAAATAATGTAAATATATATTTTGAAATGTTGGAATTTAACCGATGAATTTAAACTTTAAGCTTTGCAATATTCTACATTTTTTTGGTAAATTTTTACATCATTTTCAATATGTTTCAAATATTTATCTTTATATTTCTTTTTAATATTCAAATTTTGGATTTTATTCAGAAAAAAAGTTAAAATCTTTTTATTTAATCATGAAATAAAACAACCAAGGCCGAAATATTCAGTAACAGTAACAACATATTACAAATTCTTCCTGTTAATTTAGGATTGTATTTGGAAAGTATTATGACTTTAAAATATTATGAATCTTTTGTAGATTTTCCCTCATAACTGTTTTACTTTATTTTCCCAAATAATGCACATTTTTAATGAAGCTAAAACGAACTACAGCACCTGAGTGAATGAACATCATTGTCTCAAAACACACAAAACAGGTGTGACATCGCTGCTTCTGATTGGCCGAGAGCCTTCCTCTCCTTATCTAACCCACGGGAGTTTCTGCCCCTTTGTGTCGTCTGATTACTATCAACACACACACACACACACACACACACACACACACACACACACACACACACACACACACACACACACACACACACACACACACACACACACACACACACACACACACACACACACACACACACACAGGGTGTGTCTGCCGGTTGAATACACTAGTTCTTAAGAAAGTTTCTCAACAATCCATAAAGACTGTTAATGTATGTGTGTGTGTACTTCCTACACACACACACACACACACACACACACACACACACACACACACACACACACACACACACACACACACACACACACACACACACACACACACAGAAGAGGGTTTGTTTTTCGCGTTCCTTCACTCTGACCAGACCAACAGTGTTACGGCTGATTGACTTTTACTGCTTGAAACACACACACTCTCAAAATACACATATATTCCTCATGTTTACGTACCTGTGATGAGAGTGTGTGTTGTTCGTTTCCCAGACGCTGTAATGTTCTCTACATGTGGTCGCCTGTGTCAACACTGACGGCCACTAAAATCTGCTTTTACACCCAAATGTGTGTGTGCGTTTGTTATTTCAAACATTAATAACTCACACTTTATTAGAGACACAAGTGCTGCTTTAAAGTGGAAACACACACGTTCTCTGAGGCGGTAAATCAGATTTCAGCTTGGCTTATAAGCCTTAGTTTGATTCACAATTACCTTTGTATGATCTCCATTTAAGTCCCCAAGAAAGTATGGCAACAATCGTGAAACCAAAACAGGAAGTGGATAGCGCTTTTGTTTCCCCATGTAGCTAACGTTAGCTTCCAAAGCCACCAAGGAGTATAAATACAAGTCCTTTAAAGATAGTTCAATCTTGGGAAAACAAAATGCATTTTTTTCTGACAATTCTTCAATGAAAGAAACTAGCATTAGCTCCAAAAGATGCTAAAAGGTTGGGAAATACCGTCAATACGCTAGTTCGCATATCATCATTTTGCATTAAGCTTAATGTTGTTTGCAGCAAGGAGGAAGTATTTAGGCCCATTTGTATTTATTTATTTTATATTCCATAGCAGATATTTGAATATTTGTCTTGCTTTGTTTATTATGGTTAAGAAAAGTGGCTAGATTTGTTGCTTTAGTCACTTTTTAGAGCGTCACAAGCCCCTTACTCTTGTAGGAAAGTTGTCAAAAGAGGAAAGCTAATGGGGTTGTCTTGGGGAAAGTGGCACTAAAAAAAACCCTGCTTGAGAAGTCCTTTGTTGCCAATTTAAAACTGTACATGTGATTTTATTTTGAAGTTTAAGCTGAAAGAGAGAAAGATGGCTGACAAGAACAACAACAACAACAACAACAACAACAACAACAACAACAGTGTGGTGTCTGTCCTGAGATAAGAGATGTTACACACAGCTCACTGTGAAGGTAACAATACAGACAAGCTCTCCACTGATTACCCTGCTGACTGAAACAGGATGTCATGTGACCTCATATGTTTACCTGATGCTCAGATAAGAAAAGGCTTTTATTTTGAAAAGCTGCAGGTACTCGTCATTGGTTATACTCAAAATATTTCTTTGTTTTTCCATTTTTTTTGGGAGAAGTGTAACATTAAGGCATGGAGACATATCCCAGCAGAGACACTACATACTGATATACACCTGAACATCAGCAGGAGAGGACTCTTTAAAGTACAGACACTACATACTGATATACACCTGAACATCAGCAGGAGAGGACTCTTTAAAGTAGAGACACTACATACTGATATACACCTGAACATCAGCAGGAGAGGACTCTTTAAAGTAGAGACTCTACATACTGATATACACCTGAACATCAGCAGGAGAGGACTCTTTAAAGTAGAGACTCTACATACTGATATACACCTGAACATCAGCAGGAGAGGACTCTTTAAAGTAGAGACTCTACATACTGATATACACCTGAACATCATCAGGAGAGGACTCTTTAAAGTAGAGACTCTACATACTGATATACACCTGAACATCAGCAGGAGAGGACTCTTTAAAGTAGAGACTCTACATACTGACATACATCTGAACATCAGCAGGAGAGGACTCTTTAAAGTAGAGACGCTACATACTGACATACACCTGAACATCAGCAGGAGAGGACTCTTTAAAGTAGAGACACTACATACTGATATACACCTGAACATCAGCAGGAGAGGACTCTTTAAAGTAGAGACACTACATACTGATATACACCTGAACATCAGCAGGAGAGGACTCTTTAAAGTAGAGACTCTACATACTGATATACACCTGAACATCAGCAGGAGAGGACTCTTTAAAGTAGAGACTCTACATACTGATATACACCTGAACATCAGCAGGAGAGGACTCTTTAAAGTAGAGACTCTACATACTGATATACACCTGAACATCAGCAGGAGAGGACTCTTTAAAGTAGAGACTCTACATACTGATATACACCTGAACATCAGCAGGAGAGGACTCTTTAAAGTAGAGACACTACATACTGATATACACCTGAACATCAGCAGGAGAGGACTCTTTAAATCAGAAGGGGGCAGCAGGAGAAGGAACTCTTTAAAGTAAGACACTACATATGATATACACCTGAACATCCCGCAGGAGAGGACTCTTAAAGTAGAGACTCCCTACATTACAGATATACACCTGAACATCAGCAGGAGAGGACTCTTTAAAGTAGAGACTCTACATACTGATATACACCTGAACATCAGCAGGAGAGGACTCTTTAAAGTAGGGACTCTACATACTGATATACACCTGAACATCAGCAGGAGAGGACTCTTTAAAGTAGGGACTCTACATACTGATATACACCAGAACATCAGCAGGAGAGGACTCTTTAAACCTTCCTCTCTACAGTTTCAGACTTTGTTTCAGAGCTCTTGTTTATGTCTCTGTCTCTTTCTTTGGGACGAGTTCATCCACAGATCTTGGAATAAACCCCCCGCCCTCCTGCTCCCCAGGGGGCCCGCTGACCCTCCCCACCCTGAAAACACTGAGAGAAAGACAGAAAGAAAGAGGACAAAACCAGAGAGGCCTCGCCGTCTTTCTTCATGACGCCAGCTTTTGAATAACCGTCTGATATCTGATTGAGACGGAAACGCACCAAACATGTTTAATGGAATCAGAACTTATGATACCTTTACCACCTGAACACCTGCTAACGTCTCCAGAATCAACTGAATTACAAACACCAACACACACACACACACACACACACACACACACACACACACACACACACACACACACACACACACACACACACACACACACACACACACACACACACACACACACACACACTTTGATGTTGTGTTCTTTTCGATTCCTGATTGGAGCTTTTAATAAAGAAACAAAGAACCTTTGATTGACTGTCGCCCTGTGTGTGTGTGTGTGTGTGTGTGTGTGTGTGTGTGTGTGTGTGTGTGTCCATCTGCCTGTCTTAGATTAACTG
>NC_086365.1:16648662-16658662 GCF_036324505.1 Eleginops maclovinus
TTAACTGTTAGAACTGCAGTCAGAGAAAAACACATTTTAATAACAATAATAATAATACTAACTAATTATTATAATAGAAATTATGAAAACAAATACAACTATTAATATATTAAACATTATAAAAACATATTGAGAATAGGAAATAATAGGAATAATAATAATAGTTATTATATGAATCATGGCCCTAATAAATCATAACATTACAAAAAATAGAATCATAATGTATAATAAAAATGTAATCGAAAATAAATGGATAAATATGTATTTTTTAAATAATAATACAAATAAATCGTGGTCCTAATAAATATTACATTAAAATAAATAGATATACTTCATTTAAAAATCACAGAATGCCTTTTAAATTAAAACCACACACACACACACACACACACACACACACACACACACACACACACACACACACACACACACACACACACACACACACACACACACACACACACACACACACACACACACACGTATTGAAGTAGCATGTGATGAGTTTTACCCTCTGTATTTGTCTAACACCAGAAACCCCCTGCAGCTCAATGTGACAGCGGTGAAACGTCATCACGTGACGCTGCAGAGAGGCGGAGATAACTGAGGGCTCACTCCGCTGTGACTTCTGAGTATCAGAGACAACGTTTAAAAACAACACAGTGAAAATACCGCATAAGTCAATGTGCTTCATTTAAAACCTGAATCAAGTTAAAATTCGTACAAGCAAGATGTACTTACGTTTTGCTTGCGGACTGAGATGTTCCTTGTCAGTGATTTAATAATATATATAATGTTTTTAGTATAAATATTAAGTGCATATGTTGCATTTACTGCCTAAGAAGTCGAAGGTTTTGCTCATTTTGACATTAGGCATTATATTTGTCAAATTTGTATACGTAAAACTCCTAGGTAGTGATTCTTCTTTTACTTTTAAACAACGAAGTGAAACACCATTTTGTTCAGAGACGATCTTCGGCACAGCTAGCCGGCTAACAGCTAGCTCTCAGAGACGCCATTAGTTTTGGGCGATAAGCAGCTTCTCTTCGGAGAGAAAACGGAACCAGCTCCACATTTACACCCGGTTATCTTCCACCTGGTGATACACATTCACAAAACCAGGATTCTCTTCTGCTGTCGAGGCGTTTCTCTCCTGATTTTATCTGAAGTCGGAAGCTGATGTGAAGCTACGCAGGATTAGCATTAGCATCGTTAGCTGAATTGTTGTTTTGATTATTTCAAGAAAAACAAAGATTTTAAGAAGAAAAACAAACCATGGCAGCCGGAGGGACGGGCGGCAAAACCTACTCGTTCAAGGTGGTTCTCCTGGGGGAAGGCTGTGTGGGGAAGACGTCCCTGGTGCTGCGGTACTGCGAGAACAAATTCAACGACAAACACATCACAACTTTACAGGTAAAAGAATACACACTAAACTGGTAAAACAACACAACTTCACAGGTAAATAAACAACAACAAACATCACTACTTTACAGGTAAATAAACACACTGCTTGACAGGTAAAACATCAGAACTGTACAGGTAGAACAACCAGGAAGCTACGCGGGTTAGCTTAGCATAGCTTGAAGTATCTATCGAGACATAGGTAATAGATAATAAAGGTGGACGTTTCTATGGAAATCAAAGCTGGTGTGTGTGTGTGTGTGTGTGTGTGTGTGTGTGTGTGTGTGTGTGTGTGTGTGTGTGTGTGTGTGTGTGTGTGTGTGCGCGCGCGCGCGCGCGCGCGCCCAAGGTTAGTTTACCTGTTGAGAAATACACCTGTTTATTATGAGTCAGAGGTACTCACAGGGGGGAAAGTCACCAAATACAATCCTTTCACTACAGATTCTAATTACTTCAGTCATAATTTATTATTAAAAATAAAGTTAAAGTAATAATTCAGAGATTGTACAATCCTAAACAACCACAATAAATATCTAAAGCTAGTTGTATAGAGAATTTCCGAAATGTATATGTGGAAAACGTTTGCAAAATGTCTGATAAATCTGGGATTAAATGCCCCACTAAACCAAAAATAGGGTCAAAAATGTCCAACAAATGTGTCAAAACCCTAGAATTTAAAAGACAATAAGTGAAACCGAAAATCTCTATCTGAAGTGTTTTGTGTTTTTATCTATATTTAACTCTTAAAATTAAAAAAGTCACACATTTCAGCGCTAAAAAAACTGAAAAATAGATCAAGAAATGTCCAAATAGTTGGATTTATTACAGTGATGACAATACATATGTAAAGTATTGCTTAAAATATGCAGTATAACAGTATTCATGTGAAAGTGTTGTGAGTACTGCACATTTGAATCTTGATTGCAGAGTATTGCACAAGATAATTATTACACAAGTTATTCTAAATATAGTCTTCTAACTAACTTGTGCAATTCACACCTTGGCTTTTAGCGCCGTCAAAACACCTCAAATTAAAGGAACACTGCGAGAACTATCGAATAAACGACCCAGAAACATTTACTCCATCAGTTTAAACTTTGCTTTATAAGTAAGATGTAGTAGAGACGGTGGTGTCTGTGCAGCCGCTGACGCAGGTGAAGGTGTTGTAATAACTGGAAAATAAAAGATAGGTTTCATTTCCTCTTTCCTCCCCCTGTCTCTCACCCACAGGTGCTCTCTTTATATCTCTTTCTCCTCCCTTTTCCTCTCTCTTTCCTTTATTCAAAACACCTTCAATAGTTTCAGATTTCAGCTCCTCAAATATGAGCGTTTACTGCTTTTCTCTAAGATTTTTAAATAAATGTCAATAATATGAGAAAAACAAGTTTAGAAAAAACTGTTTTGACTAATAATAAAAAACGTTTCACAAGTTTGAATTGAATTTGAGGTATTAGTGTTTTCTCCAAGAGAACGATCCACAAATATAGATGGAAAATATTAAAAATGCAAACACAGTTTTCCATATCTCTGAGGACGTGGCTGATGAAACGCTTCCAGAGTCTCGCTGTTTGTTTTTGCATAATCCCAGTTCAGCCGCTCTGCAGTTTATCCTCTGCTCAGGTCACTAAAGCTCTCCCGCTGCTTCAGGAGGAACAGAAAATACTGGGAGTGTGATGCAGAGTTTCCACTTAGAGCAGCCAGGATGGATCAATAAACACTTAGAGATTTATAACAAAACCTCAGAGCTTCAGGGAGATATTATACGTCAGAGTAAAAGTCTGAAAATCTCAAATTAAATCTCACTTATCATTTAGGAAAGACTTTATATGTGCTCTGTAAACCTACAGACAGAAGAAGCATGCACAAAAGAATTCATGAATGAATAATTTGTCGGTCACATGGCCTCGCATTCTGCAGGGCTCACACACACTTCACACACACTCACATGTACCTACACCCAGAGGGGCAATGAATAGCTTTTCACAACATATTGTCTCTTTTAGATGCTGTTGTTTTGTTGGTGATTTGAAGATAAAAGCCATAAAAAGAAAATTCAAACAATTATAAATATATAAAATTAGAGAAAAGTAAAATAGTAAACATGTGGAAAATAAACAGAAATAAAAGATATCCAATCAATTTATTTATGTTTGTATTTATCTCTACATTTAAATGTGTGTGTATACTTTTTAAAACCTAAATGACTCTGTTCCTCTCTATAGATTTTTTATTGTATAACTAAATACATATGTACCTTTTTTAAACCCAAATAAGTTAGTTTAAAACATATAAACTCACACAGAAATAAATAAACACAATCAGTTAGAATGTTTCTGTTTTAATATAATTTCATATTTCTCTTTAATTTCCCCTTTTATTTATTACTTTAAATCATTTTGTGTTTACTTTGATTTATTTCTCTTTTAGACAATTGGAAAAAAGCAAATGCTGCATTTTTAAACCCGTGTTTTGGATAAAGATGAAGACTATTTTGACTCAAATGAGCTGTTATTTGTTTTGGCTGGAATAGATAATCAGAATAGGGCCTTTTTAAAATAGATGGAGCTTCTTCGACCTAGATAAGTATGTTTCTACTTTTAAAGCTGAGAAAAAGACAGATCTGATTATTCGATCCGCTCAGACGCTCCACTTCCTGCGTGTCTGAATGTTCAAAGTGAGCGTTAAATGAAATCTTTTCCTCTGAGCGTTTTAAATGATGACTAAAGGATAAGATCTGAGAATCTGTGGAGGATTCGTCCTGCAGCACGAGCTCAGGATCATTTAAGCGTCACGAGACGATCAGACAGGAAAATATTTCTCTTGTCTTCCGGAAACTTCCAACAGGATTAGAAAAGAAGAAGAAGGAACCCTTTAATGAGATAACGTCAATTATAAATCATTTTGATTTTTGCTCGTCAAGGATCATCCAGGGCTGTGATTGGCCGCTGTCATTGTGTTTAATTTAATATCATTTGGATTTGATTAAAATAAGTGTATCACTAAAACAAATGATTCATGAAGCAAGTAATAACAATAAGGGAGCAGCACCGTGACCTCATCTAGAGAACACACCCAGTCAGCTGACACACACACACACACACACACACACAAACTCTCTTGACCCTGAATTTGCGTTTCCCACCGAAAGTCCAATAAATCAGAAACCTCGACCTTTGACTCCGACGCGCTCTGACCTCCTTATCAGAGCTGCGTTCAACAAGTCTGTGAAAAATGTAACAAAAAACCAACTTTCAGGAATATCTAGATTCAGTTTGGAAAATAGAGCATTAATGAAAACGGGAAGAACAAATATCTATCCGTCCCGTTCAGATCGTCTCCAAAATCTAATTTCATTTTGAGCTTCAAGACGATCACAGTGGAAAGAGCAGAGTAACATCTCAGTGGGCTGTAAACAATCCATTTCAAATAGTAAAACATTCACCCTGAAATATTCATAACAATCTAATATATTTGACTTTTTTTAAGTAGTTCAAAAAAAACAAAATTAGTAAAAAATCCTCCTTTTTGACATTTTAAGAGTAAAGACTAAACTGTGTTTTTCAATTACTTTAAAGAAGCAACATTTTAAATTAACTGACTCCTTTGTTTAGATGTAATTTCTAGTAGTGTTTTATTTTAAATGAAGGGTTGTCTTTACCAATATCATAATTACCTTCATTTCCCATATGTTCTTTGAAAAGTGAATTTTCAGCCACAGAGAGATTAAGATAAATCCAGCAGTATGTTAATCTGGTCTGATCCACTAATAACAAACAACCAAGAGGTCACAGGTCACGTGAAGAGTCATGTGATTGTTCTTTAGTCTGTGTACCCGTTTTATTACATCTTGTTATAAATGTTTAAGTGTTTTTAGAATAAGTTCCTGTTGCATTTTGACTCCCTGTGTTCATCGTTTTGATTCATTTTAAAGTTATTTCTTTTTTCTATTGAATCAATATTTAACAATCTGATGTTTTTCAAAATGTTATATTTATATTGTAATCTTTTCTAATATTTACTTTAGAATGTTTCTGTTTTTAAGTGTAATAATGATTTGTGTTATTTTTTTATTTCTACATTTGACTTTTTATGAACTATTTCCATTATTTTTACATATAGTTTTTATTTCGTTACAAAGACATTCATCAGTTTCTAAACCCTGATTAAAGTTCCTTATTCACTGATTTAATACTGCTGATTGTATTTCTCGTCCTGCAGGCGTCCTTCCTCACGAAGAAGCTGAACATCACCGGGAAGAGAGTGAACCTCGCCATCTGGGTGAGAAACACTCTCTTTGTTCCACGTGTTGTTAAAGTATAAACGTGGAAATACTAAATGTGTTTCATGATATTTGTTCTGTTTCAGGACACGGCGGGTCAGGAGCGTTTCCACGCCTTAGGTCCGATCTACTACAGAGACTCGAACGGAGCCGTGTTAGTGTACGACATCACAGACGAAGACTCCTTCCAGAAGGTAAGCACTTATTCTGATACAGAAGACTGGAGACTTTTTGGGGGGAAAATGTACAAGAAAACACAGAATTGAATTGAATTTGTTTTAATTGTTAAACATTTCATTTGAATTATTTTTGTTAGGATTTATTTAATGAATTTATTTAACATTTATTTATAATTTCAGTTTGAATTTTATTGTATTTAACAAAACATTTAATTCATGTTTTTCTATAAACTTGTATTGTTTGTGTCTGCAGGTGAAGAACTGGGTGAAGGAGTTGAGGAAAATGTTGGGGAACGACATTTGTTTATGTATAGTAGGTAAGTCTTCAAAAATACTGCCAATTCAACTTTTATTTAAATGTATTTATCGCCCAAAAACTTTCCTCCAGGTAAAGAACGAATCGTGTCTTTGTTTTCTCTGCAGGTAATAAAATTGATTTGGACAAAGACAGACATGTTTCAGTGGAAGACGCTGAGAGGTAAACACTCATTTCTCTCTCGCTCTCGTGTGTGTGTGTGTGTGTGTGTGTGTGTGTGTGTGTGTGTCGGTGTGTGTAATGATGATGTCTCTCTGTGTTCCTGCAGTTATGCTGAGTCGGTGGGAGCCAAACATTACCACACATCAGCGAAGTTAAATAAAGGCATCGAGGAGCTCTTCCTGGATCTCTGTAAAAGTAAGAAACACTTAATTAATAAATAAAAAAAATGGTAATATTGTTAATTTAGTTATTTGGGGTTTTTAACATTTATATTTAATATTGATGTAGTCTGTGTATTCTGTCCTTATTTTATTCTCTGTATTTATTTATTTTCTGTTTTAACTCGATTTGTTTTCCTTATTTTAATTATTTATGTGTGTGTTGTCTCTGTGTCTTATTTGTTATTGTTTGTTATTGTTTGTTATTGTTTGTTGTTGTTTGTTTTAACTCTGTTTAATATCTTGTCTCAGGGATGATGGAGACAGCTCAGGCGGAGGAGCGGTTGAAGGGCAACGGAGCGAGCCAATCAGCATCGAGTAGGCGGGGTGTACAGATCGTCGACGACGAACCACAGGCCACACCTGCGGGGGGGTGCTGCTCCTCTGGCTAACACACACACACACACACACACACACACACACACACACACACACGCATACACATCCATACGCACACACAACCATACGTGCTTACACACACATTTACGAGTGGCTCTAAAACCATAATAAAAAAGCTGTTGCTGCTAAGGATCATGGGAAATCATGTTTCAAATGATATCCCTTCAAAATAAAAGCATCTCATGATCAAAATCTGTCCAAAAAAATCCCATTTTCAGCACTTTAATCCTTAAATGTCCTACAGAAGCAGTGACTTTACCTAAAATAAACACCACACAGATGTTGTTGTGTTTATTTACGCCAATAAAAAGAGCTGGAATAACATTATATTGTTTTCTGTACTTGGTGGGAATCTCTCGTGGGATAAAACACACAAACAGAACACATACTGTAAAAACTCATAATATTTACCCAGAAATAATCAAATATATCCTCCTATAATACATCCTGTTTTAAACCCAGAGGAGCAGCAGGATGAGGAAACAGCGCCACCTGCAGGAGACAACGTTAAACTACAAAACTATTTATTCAAAATTCAATCCAGAACATACTTTCTGTTAGAGCTGCACATTTACTTAAATGTAACCACATTGAATGATTCTCCAGCTCCTTAGAAGCTGCAGGGGATTAACAGAAACATCCTTTTATCATTAAATTACAACTTAAACAAAAACAAACAATAACTTTGTTTTAGAATAAAGTACACATTTAAAGTAATCTGAATATGTCTGTATTCAAACATAAATGTATTGAGTTATTAAAGAGACAACCTTTAAGTAATACACATTTCAGGAGCCGGAAACAAAAATGAAAACTAGTCATTATTTTTTTTGTCAATAATTTAGTTTATTTATTAATTCAGCACTAAATATATCTTAATATCTCTCATTATTGTGCAGCTCCTTCATCATCCTCCTCCTCTTCGTCATGGTTTTTAAAACCCACAAAAACACAAACACAAACAAACACTCAGAAATAATACCGTGCATGTTTTCTGTAAAAGGCTTTTTTCTGTTTTACTTTTAAAAGAAATGGTGAATAAAAAAACCTGAAAATCTGATAATTTAATAACTTCTATTTACTCTTTCTGTGTACTCTGTGTACTCTGTATACTCTGTGTACTCAGTGTACTCAATGTACTCAATGTACTCTGTGTACACTGTGTACTCTGTGTATTCTGTGTACTCTGTGTACTCTGTGTACTCTGTGTACTCAGTGTTCACTGTGTACTCTGTGTACTTTCACTGTCTTTTGAACTCCTGTAGCTCCTTCAGTAACGGCACAGTATTCGGGACATTTGAGGTGAAGAAGGAAAAGATAACGGGAGCTGTGAAATACTTTTAAATGGTTTATTTAAAGAATACAATTTAATTTGTTATGAATAAAACTTGAAAATAAATTGACAAGATGAATTTAGAACTCTTTGAATTGAAACAAGAAAACAATTTTGGAAAAAATGTAAAAACTAATGTGATTTAAATCCAAATTGTGTAAGAAATCATTCTGAAATGTTCTTTATTATAAAGGCATACATTAACAAAAGTAAAGTAGAAGTGTTCTGATGTAAAAAACAGAACAATAAAAAAACACTATTAATATTTCAAGAAAATAAAGTGATAAATTGAAAACCTAATTGGAATAAATATAAGAAAATAATTTGATAAATACTCAAAATATTCTCTGAGAAGTTCTGCTGAGTCGGTGGGAGCCAAACATTACCACATGTCAGCGAAGTTCAATAAAGGCATCAAGGAGCTTAAGGAAGTGTCTTAATGTGATTAAAATCACAAGGAAGTAAAATTCTGTGAACATTAAATCCAAAATGTACGAGAAATCGAATGTTTACAAATTAGATTAATGTATTTCCTTGTAAATGTTCAACTTTATTTACTGAGTAAAATCAGGGGGAAGTGTGATTTAAAAAAAGGATTTGACTTCCACATCGTTTTTATAAGTGGCCCCAACACCCGGCGTATCATTCTCTTTCGCTGAACCACCAATAAAAGCCTTGGTGACTTTGTTCAAAAACACAGATCTGCCTTTTGGGAAATAATCTGTGGGATATTAATGCAACTAAATCAGCGCTGCTTTTGGAAAAGTATAAACTGCTAGTGTCAACGTGTTCTGTAAGGATGAATTATAAGGATTTACACATCGCAGCAACGTGTCGCACATTATTTCACCTTCATGGTTTTCAAAAACTGGATTTGATAGGAAATTAAATCCCATTCATTTAAAGTGGATATATTATACTTATTTCCTTTGGTGAGTGAATATCCACTCCACACAGAGGCACCGTCTTATTTTCTGAAGTGTGGGGGTTTACAGTTTTAGCCACAGGAGACAGAAGTAAAAACTAAAGCATTTCTAGAGATTTATCCACTTATAAAAGAGAACGTTTCAGTCAACCAACAAATAAAACCACCTGTGTGGTTTCGAAATAAATGCATTTAGTTTTCAAAGTAAAAGCCTTCACACCTGTTTTCACACACACGATTTATTGAACATAGAACATGTTTTTGGTAAAGTCAAAGTGGAAGAAAAACATTCACGTTGCAAAGCTTTGTGCGTTAGAAACACATGAAAATACCAGTGCAACATTTAAGGCACTTCAATCACCAATTAAGAATAAGAAAAGTGGAAAGACGGTGCTTTTCTACATCTGACAACGACAGATAAAGGAAATGTAAAGCTTTCATGAAGATTGTATGGAATGAATAGACAGAACAGAGAGGATGCTGGGAAATGTGTGTTTTATAAAAAATATTATAATGTTCAGATTTTTTCGTCTTGATTTTTAAAGTCTTTATCAAACAAGTGAGCATTTCAATGAAGAAGGCTCCAAGACTTTCCAGGTCATTTTCTCTTTTAACACTTTTGAAAAGGAAATCCTTGTCTTTTTTTGTCCAATATGCAACACAAACATCCTCAGAAAACAGATGAAGGGAAATAATCTAAACTCAAACTTTCTTACTATTTCATTACAGTTAAAAAATGCACAGAGCCAATTAGAACAACATCTGAATTTAGAGGATAAAGTCTCTAA
>NC_086365.1:16663662-16673662 GCF_036324505.1 Eleginops maclovinus
AAGGAAATCAATTATTGGTGTTTAAACTGTTCCGTCTTTACTTTTTACCTAGCAACACACTCAAACTGTATTTAATTGCCAAACAATTCTTAAACTCACACAATGAAGCCAGTGAAAGCTGGCTTTTTTAAGGTTAAACAAAAATAAAGCTTTTAAAAAATGTAAACTAACAAGTAAAACTATTGAGGGGGGAAATGATTTTACACATGAACAATACAGAATGAAATGCAGTAAATGAGTTGAATAAAACATACATAATTAGTCGGTTTGAAAGTTGAAATTAAGTTTCAAACAGAAACTATGCAGTTGTTATTCCAGAGATCCCGGCCATTTGTAAAGGTTGTTTTGAAAACTCACCGCAAAGAAGATGTTGAAGATGGTGAGAAGCCGTTTGAGGCAGATGTTGACCTTAGTCATGTTTTGTTGTATGTTAAAATACAACAAAAAGGCAGTAAATTCTTCAAAACCGTGAAACACAGCAACAGCGGAAAAACACAGTGAGGAAGGATCTGGGGTGATGCGGTTTATAGGGTAAACATGAGGGGTGGAGGCTTAGAGTAAGGAGCAGGGGGTGTGGTTAGGCTTTCCGGGACACGAAAGGTAGGTCATGTTAAATTCAAAATAAACTAAACTACATTTATTTAATACCTTTAGTAACTTTGCAGATCTGGATCAATGATGGTAAATATAATGACCCCTTAAATCAGACTTTACCGATCAAACAAGGACTACTTTCACTGGAGGAACATTTAGAATACTTTTACTGTGACAGAGTATTCCTACACTCTGGTACTTCTACTTTACTCAAGTACAAGACCTGAGTACTTCTACTTTACTCAAGTACAAGACCTGAGTACTTCTACTTTACTCAAGTACAAGACCTGAGTACTTCTACTTTACTCAAGTACAAGACCTGAGTACTTCTACTTTGCTCAAGTACAAGATCTGAGTACTTCTACTTTACTCAAGTACAAGACCTGAGTACTTCTACTTTACTCAAGTACAAGATCTGAGTACTTCTACTTTTACTCAAGTACAAGATCTGAGTACTTCTACTTTACTCAAGAACAAGATCTGAGTACTTCTACTTTACTCAAGAACAAGATCTGAGTACTTCTACTTTACTCAAGAACAAGATCTGAGTACTTCTACTTTACTCAAGAACAAGATCTGAGTACTTCTACTTTACTCAAGAACAAGATCTGAGTACTTCTACTTTACTCAAGTACAAGATCTGAGTACTGTACTTCTACTTTACTCAAGTACAAGATCTGAGTACTTCTACTTAAGTACAAGATCTGAGTACTTCTACTTTACTCAAGTACAAGATCTGAGTACTTCTACTTTTACTCAAGTACAAGATCTGAGTACTTCTACTTTTACTCAAGTACAAGACCTGAGTACTTCTACATTTACTCAAGTACAAGATCTGAGTACTTCTACTTTTACTCAAGTACAAGATCTGAGTACTTCTACTTTACTCAAGAACAAGATCTGAGTACTTCTACTTTACTCAAGTACAAGATCTGAGTACTTGTACTCAAGTACAATATCTGAGTACTTCTACTTTACTCAAGTACAAGATCTGAATACTTCTACTTTACTCAAGTACAAGATCTGAGTACTTCTACTTTACTCAAGTACAAGATCTGAGTACTTCTACTTAAGTACAAGATCTGAGTACTTCTACTTTACTCAAGTACAAGATCTGAGTACTTCTACTTTACTCAAGTACAAGACCTGAGTACTTCTACTTAAGTACAAGATCTGAGTACTTCTACTTTACTCAAGTACAAGATCTGAGTACTTCTACTTTACTCAAGTACAAGACCTGAGTACTTCTACTTAAGTACAAGATCTGAGTACTTCTACTTTACTCAAGTACAAGACCTGAGTACTTCTACATTTACTCAAGTACAAGATCTGAGTACTTCTACTTTTACTCAAGTACAAGATCTGAGTACTTCTACTTTACTCAAGAACAAGATCTGAGTACTTCTACTTTACTCAAGTACAAGATCTGAGTACTTGTACTCAAGTACAATATCTGAGTACTTCTACTTTACTCAAGTACAAGATCTGAGTACTTCTACTTTACTCAAGTACAAGATCTGAATACTTCTACTTTACTCAAGTACAAGATCTGAGTACTTGTAGTTAAGTACAAGACCTGAGTACTTCTACTTTACTCAAGTACAAGATCTGAGTACTTGTAGTTAAGTACAAGACCTGAGTACTTCTACTTAAGTACAAGATCTGAGTACTTCTACTTTACTCAAGTACAAGATCTGAGTACTTCTACTTTACTCAAGTACAAGACCTGAGTACTTCTACTTTTACTTAAATACAAGCTACTTTCCCACCTGTGGTTTTAAGCCACCTACCTTAAGTATTTACATGTATACTCCACTATATCTCAGAGGTCAAATATTTAATGCATCAATTGTGGAGATCGTATTGAAACGCAGGAGACGTTCATTAAAGTTGAGCACACGAATGCGTGTCTCGTTTAATCACACAGTCAAAGTTATAACAAAACAAGATGGCGCTGTCCTGTAAACCAACAAGCATGGGGCTCCACGTCATCGTAAACACAGATTAATTAAAGGGACCACGATCCCTTTTTACAGTTGTACTTTTAAGCATAAACCAACGGTCATACTTACAGGCATGAAACAACAGTGTGTAGAACCACACTTAAGAAGGAGGTGAATTCTGTATATTACATTCACTACACAATAATGTTTTTTTCATCTTCATAATTTATTTGCATTGCAGGGCTTATACATTCACCCTAAAACCCACACGGTAAGGGTTGTGTCCTTATGTCACCTGTATTATGAACACACTTATCTTAAACACAGGGAAGTATTTAACAGCAGCTCTCCCCCTCCACTGAGTGGGGGAGGAGAGCGGAGGGTTGTTTTCCGGGATGACACGTGGGAAACGGTTTTCCGTGTGTGTGTGTGTGTGTGTGTGTGTGTGTGTGTGTGTGTGTGAAGCTGTAGGGGCGGTGTTATTTTCGGGCATACTTACACTGAAAACCATTTACAGAAACTGACTCCCTTTCCCGCTATTACCTCATCACCAGCAAGAGTTTGGAAAAACACACAGTTATGACGAAGTGCAGATTCTATATTCTGCACTTCGTCCCAACTATGTTTTGTCTATGTATGGAACTATGATGTAAAAATACTCAAAGTAAGTACAAGAGTATCACCATCAAAGTAAAAACAAGTACTCAATCGCTTTAAAGGGGCTCCATTCTGCTCATTTTCAGGTTGATAACCCCAAAAAGCACAAGGGCCGCTTTAAAGGCTTCTTTAGAAAACATAAGAGCTGTTGTTAGACTCATAAATGCACCACATCCATTTCACCAGGGGAGGTCGCTCCTGGTCCTTCTGTTGTAGTCCTAATCACTTCACTTCTCGGCACATTTTATAGTTTATTTTTTCTGCTCCTAAACTCACCATGAAGACGTGTTCCCATTGACTTATATTGGGTAAGAAACGTCTGTAAATGAGCGGATACTTTATTTTTTACACAAACTCTTTTATAGCCCTTATTTAAACCATAAGGGTCTAAAAGTTGTAAAATGCACTCAAAACTGAATTCAGAGTTTTTTTCTCTCTCCTTTCAACTGACTGAGAGCAGGAGATAGGAGGCGAGACTTAATGGTAACGCAACTGCATGCTTTGGGCCTACATACGGGTACTTTCGCATTAGCTAATTTATGCTACTTCTAAGTGCAGCTACCTGAAGCTACTAAGTTGGGATATCTTATGAATCATTCATATTCTTTTTATTTTCGTTTTATAAAAATCCCTTAAGTGTTGTCAAAATATTGTAGCCAGTAGACGGACGTTAATTAGAATATTTTTTATCCCACTCTAAACTTTAGACTCGATAGAAAAAATAAGGTAACGGTAACTACGGCTACTAGCATGCTAATGAACAATGCTAATTTAGCATAATAGCTAAACTAGCATAACTGTTAGAGGCTAGTGAGGCTAACGAGAAATAATCGTATACAATAATATATGCTCTTATAAATAATGTATAAGTTAATCGATTACATGGCATCCTAATTTAGATTTTCTTTAATAATATTAATTAGTAATTTAATAACTTTTATGTATTTCTTTTAAGTTTTTCCTTTTGCGTTTGATTTTAATTAAACATACTTTACATTATTATGTGCTATCTTAGTAGTTGCTAATGGGGATCTATATCATAAATACATACGTAGCCTACATAGTAGTTTAGCTGTAGATTAAAGCATTGAGTTGACGTTGATAGATAGACGTTGCCACAAAATAAAGTAACAGTTACTTTTATTTGAATTAATGGACTGACATAAATACATGTATTTAAAAATAATAGTAGACGAAAATAAATCAGTTTAAATAAAAAATATATTTATAGGCCTACATTAGATTTCTGTTTTATGAATCCCTGTCCTCCTCCCTCCCTTTTCTCCTCCCCTTCCTCCCTTTCTCTCTCCATCTCCCCCAGCGTCCACCTGCTTCTGACACCCCTCTCCCTCTCTGAACATCACATGTTAAAAAAACATCCTATGCTTCTCCCGGAGCTCCGCTGCTGATCGGCGGCTCTTCCTCCTCTCGTCAGGCCGCTGAAGGACACCTCGGGGCGCGGAAGGAGCGTCGCAGGGGTCGGTGGAGCGGATCTACGGAGCTCTCCCTCATGCTGCAGATATACAACCACGGAAATACTCACATCCTTGATGTTTATGCGTACTAACAGCACATACGGAAGCTGCAGGAGCAGATTTATTTCAGTGTGAGCTGCAGAAAGGACGGGAGGATGAACCACAGAAGAGGAAGAGGAGGAGGATTCCTCAATGTGTCTCTGTTCTTGGGTCTAATATGGACACAGCTGCTGATCACAGGTAAGCGTCTGTTGTCTGCATGCTTCTTTGAATGAGACATGCTAGCAGAAATGGTGCTCCTATGGGTGGATTGTCCTTTCTGTCATTAACCTTGTAAACATGAGACAGAAATGTTGGTAACAGCTTTTTATATGTGAGCATTTATTGGTGTTGCTCAGATAAAATGACCTCTATAATTTAAGATGGAAATAAAACGAGATATATTATGTTACCTGTTACTCACCTAATCTTATAATGTTTGCTGTAGCCCTGAAATCAGTCACAACAGAAGCTCAGACATATGACAGGGATATAAGAACAATAAGGTGTAGTCATTCGATAATTTTTCAGTTAAAGGAAAAAATGAAGGTTAGATTCTCATAAGGAAGCCTTGTCTTCAACAGGAATTTATACTATGTAGTGATCAGACAACATGTGGAAAAATGCCAAAGAATATGCTATATGCTAACCATTGTCTACAATAATATATGATGCACAAAATGTAGCATAAACAGCTTATGGTAAATGGACTTGTACTTATATAGCGCTTTATCCAGTCTTTTCGACCCCTCAAAGCGCTTTACATACTACATGTCATTCACCCCATTCATTCAGAGCTGTACACTTTTTGCTCTAGATAACTACCTTTCACACATTCATACACCGTTGGCCATCGGGAGCAAATCGGGGTTAGGTCTTGCCCAAGGATACATCAACATGTTGACTGCTAGGGCTGGGATCGAACCCACAACCGCACTCCCTCGCAGCCACAGTCGCCCTATGATGAGGACAACAACACATCCATTCATGAATAAAATATATTTAGGTAATCAGTCAGTTTAAACACCAAGTTCTGGGTCAAAATGTCGGAGAGATGCAGTAAGTCAATGGTAGTGTTATATTTTGTGGATTTTTAGGAGTATTGCTGTTGAGAGGGGTTTTGTCTGGATGGACCTCCTAAGGTTTAGAGGCCAATATTTTACTAACAAAAGCTCATTTTAATGTGATCATAATCCCAACTCTCTCCCCCCCTGTCTTGGTTGTTTGAAACTGCATCGTCTTTAGAAAACTCAGCTTTTTAATAATGTTTTTTTTGTGTCAACACTAAACTTTTTATTGGGGTTGTAATGAAGTTAGCTTTACGCTCACTGTAGTTTTCCCAGTATTTTTTTTGTGCTACATAGTGACATCACTTTGGAACACTGGCGCTCCAACTCATTGTACGTGATAGGCTAAGGGGCGGGACACCACTAAGCGGTTGACCAATCCTACAGAGCCGACCAGCTAACCAATCACAGCAGACTGGGCTCTGACAAACTCTTAAAAATGGATTTAACGTATGTTTATTATTTTTACAAAGAAAACAGAAGCTTATTTCTGCGAGTAATGAACAGAAAAGCAAATAGAGCTTTTTTCTGGCTTTTTTCTTAGCTATAGCAAACAATTATTATGTTTTCATCCAATATTTGACTATTTTTACTTATTCTGTATTAACCTCAAAAGCAACACAACAATGTGTGTGTGTGTGTGTGTGTGTGTGTGTGTGGGGGGGGGGGGGTAGCATGTCTCCCCACAGATTGAGCCCTCTCTAACTCCACCTGATTGGCTGTCTGCTCCCGGGGGTCGACTCCAGTGTCCAATCAGATCACGTATCAGCCCGGCGTCTATAGCAACCAGGATTCTATCGTTAGGGAGAAAAAGCCGGAGAGAAGCAGTCAGCTCAGAGCCTCTCAGTCTGGGAACCCTAACCTCCTTAAACTATCTGAGATTTCAAGACACTAAACCTAATGCATACAGTCTTATATTAAATAATCTTTATATAATAGGATTAACCCCTCCTAAATTCGGCTTCATCTGAATGGAAATAGTCATTTTTCTTATCAGTAGGAATACTGTATTTTTTCTCATTTGTTTTGTGCATGTAATCGTAGTCTGTGGGGAAAAGGCTGGGTGTTTTCTTTCCCACAGTCCAAGGTCATGTCTTCAAATGTTTCAATATTCAAAACATATTCAATTTACGATCATGCACTGCAATAAAAAGCTTCAAATCTCCATTTTTGACAAGTTGAAACCAGCAAATGTTCCTTAATTTCAATGCATTTCGCCTTTTCCATCATAGTAAGCTCACATTAGTGACTCAGACTTGTGTTTCTGTTCAAAATTCGGCCTTTTTAAAGTAGCAAACACAGCAGGGCTATATATCTTTCTTCCTGTCTGCGTCTGTTAGTCACTCAGCAGATTTCTGGCTCTCAGAGACGTTGTGTTGTTGGCAGACAGAAGTCGAGGCACTGTCTCAGATTTTCCTCTCGCTTTATTTCCTGGCAAACAGACAGCCGACGCTGCAGATGTCTTACAACCTCCAGAGAGTTTCTTTTTCCCTGGCATTGTGCAAGAAGCCTTTTATCGAGACTAACAGGAAGTATGTGCCCTTGAGTTTTTCCTTGGTGTTGCATTGTTTTCAGTTGCAGATCATTTTCTGGATAAAGGGATGGTTCATTTGGTCTATAAAATGTCAGAAGACAGTGAAAAATGTCTTGCTTGGTCAGATAATTACTTTAATTTGACATAAAACAGCAAATCTCCAGATTTAAGAAGCTAAAAGGAGCATTTTACCATTAAAAAAAACTACTTAAACTCTAATTTATTCTCAAAATAATTCATGTTTAATCTCTAACCCTGCACTGTAAATCCTCCGATGGGCTCTGTGCAGTTGTTGGAGGGTACTGTTTGTTTGTGATTTCTTTAAATAGACAGATCCGGATGCTGCCGGTGCTTCACTCTGTAGACTCTCTTTTATCTGGCAGGATAAATAAAGACTAAATGAATTATGCAGCGTTCACATTCCTCACGGCTCGCTGAGTGCAGCGTCAGGGTTTCCTCTCCGACAGTGGTCTTCTTATTCTGCTGCTAAATGTGTTTTAAATAGCACGCTAATTAAGAGTGAATCCTCTCCTCATTGCTTCTTCCGGTTGTGGACGTCTTAAAGTCCAGAAATGATGTTTAGATAAACCCTTCTTTGTCTTTGCAAATCTTTTTAATGGCTTTCATAAACAAACAATACAACATTTCCAGGTTTCAGTGTAAGCAGTGCATATCTTAATTATCAAGGTCCAAGATTTTCAAATACCTATAATTTAACTGACTGTAGTCCTGTCTTTAAATGATGTTTTCCCTTGTTTTAACTTTCAGTTGGGGGGCTTTTTCATGGAGATTGCTCCATCTTTAGTGGCAAAACATTGTATAAAGAAACTTGACAGAAACAAAATGAACCTGTCTCTATATGTGTTTCCACCGGCAGACCCACCGGACATCCATCCCCTATTTATTCTCCGTAAACACAAAGCTGTCTTTGCCGTCTGACCAGACATCTGACCCCATCTCTATATCTCTGGACTCATTAAACCCTTTCTGACCAACAGAGAGATTGTTTCGCTTTAACATTTTACGGGGGAAATCTGCATTTTGGTTTGAGGGCGCAAACATCGGGATCGAGACCTCCCAAATTCCGCCAGACATTGTCCACAGTCTTATGAGTGACACCTCTTGGATAGTTGCAGCTCACCGGCATTCGTCCTCATCTTTGTTTCCCCTCACTTCTTCTTCCTCTCTCCTCAGAGTCGTCCTCTGGAGATCACGAGCTTCATCTCTTCCCGTCTCGTCGCTCTAGTCGCCTCCCCCCTCCTCCGCCTCGCCGCCTCCACCAGGATGTCGAAAACCTCCCAGAACCCCAACACCTCCACCACCTCCACCTGCATCATCTTCATCACCACCTCCATCACCTCCCTCCTCAGCATCCTGCCGGGTTTTTATCCAAAGCGATGCCGGCCCCTCTGCTGGAGTCTCCGTTGCCTCAGGAGCGTGGCAGCGACCATCGAACCATCGACCAGCTGACCCGCCCGCATCACGAGGAGCAGCCGGAGCACAAAGTGGTGACCGCACGACATCTGGTGACCGTGGTGAGTGAAGTGAACACATCCATCATTTGTGTTTTTGTATTTGTATAATTTCTGAAGCTGCAGCGCGTTTCTCCTGATGGGAATGTTTTGGGTCGCTTTGCCCCCTGTCAGCCACTGTACTTCTGCTTGTCGGCCACAGACGTTTTTTCTGGAAGCTTCCCTGATACGACGCTCGGATAAAACCCAAAACACAATGAGATTCATCCTTTATTAGAGAGGGGTCAGAGGTCAGACAGTGAGTGAGTGATGGACGACGAGCTGCAGGCTCTCTGGAGAGATGCTGCACTTTCTGTTTCCATGGAAACACTTGACTGTGTGTGTGTGTGTGTGTGTGTGTGTGAGACCCACTTACCTACACAATGGGCGGTTGCATAACAGCAGATCAACAGCAGCGACCTTCAGAGTGACATTGAGACAGACAGGTGTTCTGCTTTATAACAATCACACTGCATATATTAAAGATAACTGTCTCCCTTTAATGTTCTGTATCTCTCAGACTGTCTGTGCTGCAGCACATCTTTTCCCCCTCTGTCTGAAACCAGAGCTCAGTCTGCTCTGATTGGTCAAGCGCTTAGGGATGTCCCGCCCCTTAGCCTATCTATTGTTCGGTAGTGATGTCACTGTGTTCGGGAACACTTGTGTGACAGCTGTCATTGGTGCACAGGGTTTGTCATCAGTGTCTGACTCAGTGTGCAGATATGTATTTATATGAGATTGTAATAGTTGAGGGTTTGACTCTAGTAATTCATCATATTTCTTTAATCCATGACTTACTTTCAGTAGTTTAAAATGTCCTTATGTAATAAAGAGCTTATTTAGTTAAGGGGCATTCACTTTAAAAAGCAGCTCGTGATGAACAGGCTGTCCTCTGCTTTTATCAATGAGACTCCGCTGTGAGGCCAACGCTTACGTAATGCTGTATTCTGTGTTAATTGACTTCCTGTTTGTGTGTCACATGACCTGTCCCTGCAGGCTGACCCCCCCCTCACAACACTGAGAGGAAATAAAAAGCTTTAGTGAAAATCAGAGCATGTCTATTTTAAAGTGATTATCTATGATATTGTTCAGTGCTATTATGTACTATTATTGGTTGCTTATTATTTCCATATTTGAACATAATCTAGCTGAATGAAATGTTCAGATGGAGGCAGAGAGG
>NC_086365.1:16678662-16723662 GCF_036324505.1 Eleginops maclovinus
GCCCATTCGCCACCAGCAGCCAATCACAGCCTGCCGTCGCCTCGCTCCACCTGTCCCTCTGCCCAGGTACGTCAGCTGATAATACACCCCAGAATCCTTGTTTTCAATATAACGATACTGACGTGACTTTGCATTTCATGCCATCCTGGTTTTCTGAACGATTGGCCGTTGTGAAGTCATGTGACCGTGCTGTAGTTCCTTTTCTAACGTTGGCTTTTGACTTCCTACTCTTCCTCGTAGCTCCGCCCTTGTGCCCGTCTTCAGCAGCTTTGACCACACCCCCCTCGTCAGCGTTGCCCCGGTGACAGTCAATCACGAGCTAAAGCCGTGCCCCTCCCCCTTCAGGATGAAACCTGCCGCTGGACTACAAGAGAGGTGAGAGGTGGAGAGGAGGGCGTGTGGACGATGATTGTTGATATTTAGATCTTCTTTATCCAAAGTGTCAAAAAAAAATCCTCCCGTTTTTAAATGCAAGTGTTTGATTTTCAAATCTACATTTACTGCAGAAGAAATGCATGATGGGAAACAGAGCGAAGCGCAGAATTAGGGGAATTTATACCCGTGCTTGATAACAGAAACACACCTAATGAGAACTCAGAGTGTGTGTGTGTGTGTGTGTGTGTGTGTGTGTGTGTGTGTGTGTGTGTGTGTGTGTGTGTGTGTGTGTGTGTGTGTTTAGAGTACAGTCACCTCTAACCTGCGATTGTTACAGCAGTCAGGTGTCGAGCTGCGTACGTGCTGAAGGACCCTTTAAACAGAGACCCGTATGTGTGTGTGGGGGTGTGGGTCTGTGTCCTCCTATAGTTCATAAGGATTTATATTGTGATAGTGAAGTATGTTTTCCTCCCCACAGACACACACACACACACACACACACATACACACACACACACACACACACACACACACACACAGAGTACGTGCTGTTTCTCAGGTTTCAGGAAGGTCTACATTAAAGCAGATTACATTAAACCTCTCATTTCCTTCGATTCATAGAAACTGTACATCACTGTCTGAAGTTTGATTTGTCTCAGCCGCCGGCCACAGTTCACCTCAGTACAATACCCTGAACAGGACAATTATTGGAGTTTTATATTTCTTTCCTAATTTTAAGTTTTTATTTCATTTTTACATGACACATATTTAAATGCAATGTTATACTATTATATTTTATATATGATTATTTTATCTCATTATTATTATTTATAATCTTTTATATTTTTTAATGTAATTTTTTTACTTGATAAACATTTGAATTTAAGATCATCACTTGTTCCCCTTTTTTAATACATCTTTTTGTTTTATTTGATGCATTACTTATTATTTATTTTATATATTCTATTATTATTTCTTTAAATATTACATTACATTTTAAATATGAATAAGCCTAAAACATCATATTTATAGTAAAACTGTCAGGGAAACTTTTAACGCACAGCTAACTTAAACTACATTCTGCTGCTTATACTCACTTTTACTTCAGTAAGGATTTGAAAGCAGGACTTTTACTGTTTTTATTATAACTAAATACACCTAAACCAAAGGAAAGCTACCAATATGAAGTGTGTGTGTCAGTAGTGTTGGTTCGGAGGAGTGAGCATGAGTAGTGCAAGGTGTTGTACGCTAAAACCGAAGACGAGGCCAAACAGGATAAAGACCGGTTGAGACACTGGATCGGGCCTTAACCCCCAGCGACCATGTGCTCGCAATTAATGCTTCCTTCCAAGACAAACAAGGAGAATCATTACACACTACAGGGAGGAGTAAAGCAGGGGTCGTCACTATACTTTCCCCACCACTGAGTCACGACATGTCTGCTTTAAACAAAGTTTGGGCGTGAGAAACTCAGATTTGGTCGTTAAAATAAACCTGAGGTCATTTCTCAAAGTGTCTGCAGCGACTGTTGCTCTGACAGCTCTCTCCTTATTAAAGCACTTTCATAAGAGAAAAGACAACACCTTTATCGCAGAGTCGAGCACTTTAGCCGCTATCTGCCGCTCGTTACTCTATCCTGCCCGGCAACCATCTTGTTCTGTTACATCAGCGTTTACAGCGAGGGCGTGAGGGAGACTTCAAGGTAGGAAGGAAGATCTCTCAGTGAGAACAGGATGTTGTGTGTGTGTCTGTGTGTGTGTGTGTGTGTGTGTGTGTGTGTGTGTGTGTGTGTGTGTGTGTGTGTGTGTGTGTGTGTGTGTGTGTGTGCGTGTGCGTGTGTGTGTGATGTCCACTCTGGATGGCAGCCAATCAGCAATCAGACAGATAGGAAGTAACGGCATCCTGGAGAGGAAGCCGGCGACACGTAGCCAGACTAAAAAGATCAACACCTCTTCTTCTTCTTATTTAATTTGAATATATTTAGATTAATTTAGCGTCAATTTTAGATCCTAAAGATGTGATATAATAATCATACCTTATTACACACCCCCCCCCTCAGGCGTGGCTCTAACGTCTCCCTGGTGTTGGACATGTCGGTGTTGGGCTCTGTGGAGCCGCTGAGCGTCGCCCCCCCGGTGACGCCCCGAGAGGCGGCCGCCCGGGAATACCTTCTGGCTGCCCGGCGACCTCTGACCCGACAGCAGCTCCGAGATGTCGTGAACAACACACACACTCTGCACGCTGAGTTCGCTGTGAGTAGAGGTTGTGTGTTCTAGATGTTAGTGCATGTTAATGGTCTGCAAAGGCTAAAATCCCAACGTTCTGTTATAGTCTTCAGCGTTTCAAGGTTTGTAATGCTCACTAGGGAGCCCCTTCAGACACGGACAGTGCATGTGTGTACCTGTGTCTACCTGTTCAGGTGTGTGTCATTTATTTTCCACATTTTATCTTCTTACTCCTCAGGAAATCCCCATGAATTTCATTGATCCCAAGGAGCTGGATATTCCAAACCACGGGACCAAGAACAGATACAAGACCATACTGCCCAGTGAGTACACAGTGTGTGTGTGTGTGTGTGTGTGTGTGTGTGTGTGTGTGTTGCTAGGAAACTGCCACCATCCCAAAACAGTCCTCTTCTCGTTTCCTTTTGAACCTGGAAGTTGTTTTATTATGTGGGAGGGGCTCGAGGTCAAAGGCCAACAACTTCAAGGACGCTCGACATTGCACACACACAGACACACAGACACACACAGACACACACACACACACACACACACACACACACACACACACACACACACACACACACACACACACACACTGGAACAATGCATGTCCCTCAGAGCACAGTTTGTTCTCACACTCTAAGCCAAGCAGTTTGCCTGATTAAGACATTAGGTAACACACACACACACACACACACACACACACACACACACACACACACACACACACACACACACACACACTGGTGTTTTGTAAAGGAGGCGGGGTTATCAATACAACAATAAGTGTGGGGGGGGTTCCTTCCTTCCTTCCGGCCAATCAAGACTCAGGAATGCTCACGTAGAGCAGCTGTCAATCACACTACTTCCTGTGTTCCCTTTTCTTACTCAAGTGTTTCTAATCCTTTAAATCCAAACATTTAATCATTTACTTTACATTCTTTTAAATTAAATTAAATTAAAAATAATTGTTTTTACTTTAATTTTTTATTAGATTTGATTAAAAAAAAAATGCAAATATTAAATTTGCTAAAAAAATAAATAGAGTCTCAACGTTCAAACTCAAATTTGTCCCATTTTGCCTCGCTGTGTTTCCCAGACCCTCACTCCAGAGTGATCCTGAAGTCCAAGAGCTGCAACGACCTACTGAGCTCCTACATCAACGCCAACTACATACGGGTGGGTACTTACTTACTCACTTACTTACTCCTCTTCGTCCCCTATGGGACATAAGGCTTCAATGAACTCTCTCCATTGCATTTGGTCCCTGGCAGCATGATGGGCCTCTCCTCATGACAGGTTCATCTGTCCCAGCTCTTGTGTCACAGTTCTGCGCCAGGTGGTTTTGGGCCTCCCAGGTTTTCTTTTACCTGGTGGTGTCCATCTTAAGGCCACTTTTGTAATGTGGTCCTGCTCCATCCTCAACACATGTCCCAGCCATCTCAGGCGTCTGTGCGTGATCTCCTTGGTGATGCTCCTGCTTCTTGTTTTTTTTATTATTGGAGATCTTATTAGTTCAAAAGATCTGGCATAGTCGTCGGAGGCATCCATTATGGAACACTTCCATACTCGCCAGCTCCGAACCGTACAGCAGAACAGACTTTACATTGCTGTTATATCGGAGCGTCTTCGTTTTGAGGCTGTATTGTTTTGATCTCCAGATGGGACGGAGTTGGGTGAAGGCACCCTGAGCCTTTCCCAGCCTGGCTTTGATGTCTTTTGATGCCCCGTTGTCCTTACTGATAAGACTGCCCAGATAGGTGAAATCTTCCACAAACTCAAGTGGTTTCTCATTAACAAGGATGGGTGCTGTGGGGATGGAATTGACACACATCACTTGTGTTTTGGAGGTGTTGATCCTGAGTTATAAGCTGTCTGGCAAAGTTGTTCAGCCTATCAGTTTTAGCCTGCATGTTGTACTGGTTGGTTGATAGGAGGGCAAGATCTGGGAGAACAGAGTCCACTGGATGCCTCTTGGTCTGTCTGCTGTGCTGTTGGTTGTAATCCAGTCTATGGCGACCAGGAAGAGTATAGGGGAGATGATGCACCCCTGTCTCACTCCGGACTGCAGGGAAAACCACTCTGTGAGGTCATTTCCCATGACGACACTACACTCAAAATGTTCATAGAATGTTTTTATGATTGAGATGATCTTTGATGGTATTCCATAGGAGTGCAGTATCTTCCAGAGGGTGTTTCGTTGGACACTGTCGAACGCCTGCCTGAAGTCCACAAAGTTGATGTAGAGGGGTGAGTTCCATTCCAAGCACTGCTCTATGATGTTACGCAGAGCAAAGATATGGTCCATACATCCTCTTCCCTTCCTGAAGCCTGCTTGCTTCTGTCTTATCCTGGTGTTAATGGCTGTCTCCATCCGGTCGAGAAGGACTCTGCAGAACACCTTGCTTGGAATAGACAGAAGGGTGATTCCACGACAGTGGTCACAGTTCTTAGTGTTGCCTTTCATGGGGACTCTGACAATAAGACCTTTGGACCAGTCTTCAGGGATGGTGTCACTGTTCCAAATGTTTTGGAATAGGTCCTTCAGCACTCATGTTGATGTTGGAATGTCGGCCTTGAGCATCTCCGAATGGATAGCGTCTATGCCACATACCTTGCCGCTCTTCACGGTTTGGATGGCAGCTTTAACCTCAGCAGGGTCAGGGGGGTTGGTATTGATTTCCAGGATATCCTCTGTTGTTGTGATGTTGGCTGGTTGTTCTGGCTCAGGGAGGTTGAGTACTTCCGGGAAGTGTTGGACCCATCTGGCTGCTTGTTCTCTCTCTGATGTACAGATGTTGCCATTCTTGTCCCTAACACGAGTAGTTTGGTTTGTACGTTTGCCACACAGTCGCTTTGTGATTTTGTACTCTGTGCCCAGGTTTCCATAGGCTGCAGCTTTCTCGGCTTCACTTGCCAGGTGTTCAACAAAGACCCTTTCGTCTCTCCTAGCACTCCTCTTCACCTCTCTGTCCTTGTTTTTGTAGGACATCTTGGCTTTCTCGAGGAGTCGTTGGGACTTGGTATTCAGCATCTTTGCCTTCAGCTGCTTCCTTTCTTCAACTTTCTGCCAGGTGTTGGCTGATATCCATTCTTTAGCCCCTTTCTGTTTGAAGCCCAGGACCTTTTGTGCTGTTTCAGAGTATATGGTCTTGATAGCATTCCATTTGCTGTTTATGGTGGGTTCTTCTTCCATTTCAGAGGAAGCCTCTGGCGTGCTGAAGCGGTTTCTCAGTTCCAACACAAACGCCTTGTTTGTCTTTGGATACTGGGGTTTCACAATGTCCAGTTTCTTCTGCCGGTGGCCTTGTGGGATTGACTTCTTCAACTTGAGTTTAATGGTGGCAGCGATTAGGTAGTGGTCGCTATGGGCATCTGCACCCCGGTAAGCTCTAACATCTTGCAGTGACCTGCGCCATTTACCATTAATGATAATGTGGTCGATTTGGTTGATGGTCCTACCATCAGGTGACTGCCATGTGAGCTTATGGATATTCTTGTGTGGGAAGATGGTACCGCCGATGAGCAGGTTGTTGTTCATGCAGAAATCAACAAGGCGTTCACCATTGTTGTTTCTTTCGCCACATCCATGCCTGCCCATTGCCCTCTCATTGTTGGAATTGTCTGTTCCCACTTTGGCTTTCTTGTCGCCAGTTAGGAGAAGAACATCGTGTTGGGGTACCTTTGGAACCGCCATTTGTAGTTGTTCATACCAGTGTTCTTTGACATTTGTTTTTGCATAAAGCTGAAATTGACGTAATTGAATATAACGTATCTCAGTCACTGCCATTAACACTTCATCAATCAGGAAAACACACACACACACACACACACACACACACACACACACACACACACACACACACACACACACACACACACACACACAGTGAAAGTACTCCTGTTAGTTTCTCTCAGTCTCGGTACAATGGACTCTCTTCCTGTCAGGAAGCTGCGCTGAAAGATTTCAATTGTCAGAGAAAACTCTTCATCTCACTGTAAACCACAACACTGTGTTTAGAATCAGAAGGAAATATTTATTACATTTCACAAATTTTCTGGACATTTAATCCGTTTTTCTGATTTTTAAAAATATTTCTTCAAACTGTTTCCAGATATTTTACTCGTATTTCTTACATTTTTTTAAACAATTTGTTGTGATATTTTTCAGACATTTATGGTGTCTCAAAGTTCTCTATAAATGCATTTATTATTATTATTATAAATAAACATGGCACTGATAATGTGTGTTTTAGATCCCCTGCTGTGATGAATGATTTCTCTACATTATGCTTCCCTGTATTTAAACCTCTGACGCTGTGCTGTGATTGGCTCCCGTCCTCAGGGTTACCTAGGCGACGAGAAGGCGTTCATCGCCACGCAGGGCCCCATGGTGAACACGGTGAACGACTTCTGGCTGATGGCGTGGCAGGAGGAGGCGCCGGTCATCGTGATGATCACCAAACTGAAGGAGAAGAACGAGGTGAGTACTAAATACAGTTGTATAACTTAACAGCTATCAGTTTGATATTTTTACTGATGTTTTCTGATCAATTTGTGGACAGCTCATAACATTTAGTTTGGACATTTTTGTTTCATTTTCTGCATTATTTTAACATTTTGTTCTGATATTCTTTGAGACATGTTTTACTTCTTTTTCCAGATATTTGACTTTTTGGCACATTTATACAAAAAAAGATTCCTCACATTTTCAGCATATTTTCTCTGGTACATTTCAGACATTGACTCAGAGACGAATACAATATTGTGTGTGTGTGTATGTGTGTGTGTGTGTGTGTGTGTGTGTGTGTGTGTTTGCAGAAGTGTGTCCTGTACTGGCCGGAGAAGAGGGGGATCTATGGAAAAGTGGAGGTGCTGGTGAACAGCGTCAGAGAGTGTGAACACTACACCACCCGCAGCCTCACACTCAAGGTACACACACACACACACAAACACACACACACACACACACACACACACACACACACAAACCCATTTTTCACATCTTTTTCAGACTTTTTACTCAATTTAAATCAGTTTGTTTGGAGACTAGAAATATTTCACACATGCTTACAGGTTCTGTTGTTGAAGCAGAGAAAAAGTCTTCATATGTTCTGTGTTGGTGTGTGTGCAGTGTGGGAATCAGACCCGCGTGCTGCAGCATTACTGGTACACGTCGTGGCCCGACCACAAGACCCCCGACTCCACGCTGCCGCTGCTGCAGCTGATGGGGGAGGTGGAGGCGGACCGGCGGGCGGCGGCCGCCATGGGCCCGGTCATCGTGCACTGCAGGTACAGAGAGAGAGACATTACTGCTGCTGTGAGGTGTATTTAAATGACTACATTACCCACAATTCTTCACTTACAGTGCCGGGATCGGACGGACAGGATGCTTCATTGCCACGACGATAGGCTGTCGACAGCTGCAGATGGAGGGCGTCGTCGACGTGCTGAGCGTCACCTGCCGCCTGCGAGCAGACAGGTAACACACACACTTTTTCAAAGCCCAAATTCAAAGGTGTGTCTTTAGTTTACCTTATGTCTTTCTCACATTTTATTCATATTGTCCTATTTTTGTAAATGTTTTTTTTCTGTAATTTTTTGCACATTTCCCACATTTATTTTCGTTATTTGTTTTTACATATTACTCATAGTGTGTGTGTGTGTGTGTGTGTGTGTGTGTGTGTGTGTGTGTGTGTGTGTGTGTGTGTGTGTGTGTGTGTGTGTGTGTGTGTGTGTGTGTGTGTGTGTGTGTGTGTGTGTGTGTGTGTGTGTGTGTGTGTGTGTGTGTGTGTGTGTGTGTGTGTGTGTGTGTGTGTGTGTACAGAGGAGGTATGATCCAGACCGGGGAGCAGTACGAGTTTGTCCATCACGCCCTGAGTTTGTACGAGGCCCGCTTCTCTGCAGAAACCGGCCAATGAGAGCACACCATATGAGGCGTCTGATTGAACCAGGAAGTGGTTGACAGAGTGAGCCCTTTGTAGCAGGTAGGAGCTGCGGGTGAGGGAGGGCTTTACGTTTGACGGACACCATGGACAGCCAATCAGGAGCAATGTGGGTGGAGCCTGCTGAAGGGAAGAGGAAAGGTAAATTCTGAACAAGGGGATCTCCCCGTTCTTCTTCATCCATTTCTTCTTCATGTGTTTTGGCGAGCGTTTCGTCAGAGGAGCTCAGAGACTCGCTTGTCTCCGGATTGTGTTTTTATTCACTAACCAGGATGTCCTGTTACCTCTTTTTTCTGTCACGGAGACGTAGAAATAATACACTGAAGTTGATGGTTCAATAACACTGTTGTGTTTCTGTGTCTTATAGGACTTTAAATCGTTTTAGAGTCGTGGTGTTCTGATATAATAATGGCTGTTGGTAAAATGACTGTTAGCTGGTTGCACCTTTGGTTACTCAACCGTCGGTGAACCAACATCTCCTTGCCGCAATTGTGACATCCGCACTTCCTACGTAACTCTGTGATTCACCTACAAAACTTTTTTAAGTCTATCCAACACCATGGTGTATCTATAAAGTAATCTTCATGTTTTCACAGATCTCAAAACTACTAGAAATTCATTTAAAACTCATCAGAAATACTACATTTATTAAACCTTAAGCTAACGTACCCTGAAACTCAATAGGGACATTTCTGGATGTTTAATTCTACATTTTAAAAAATAATGTTGGCTGTGAGCTTTTTGAATCAAAATTGTGAATTCAGCCCCTATAATAAATGTATATCCAAAATACAGCCAATCAAAGCCAGAAGGACAAAAATGTCCCCATTAAAACCTAATATTTATTGTCAAATTACATCTTAAGATCCTGCTTTATATTATTCCTGCTCCTAAATTTCACTTTTTACTATTTTTCTTAAATTCCGCTGTAACGTAAGAAATGCTGACGTCACAAATGGAGCTACTGTTAGCCATAGATCACTAGCGACAAGCTAACACACCAATGTAAATCTAATAAGTTCATGCTAAGCTAGTTCTCGTAATACAGCAATCTCCAGAGAGGCTAATGCTAGTTTTAGTAACTCAGTGTTAGTCTGTGTTAATGTCAACACATCGATGCTAAGCTATAAATTATTAGCTACTATTAGCCGGCTATGCTAATGCAATACTGTTTTAAAAAACAATTATATCTAGTTTGTAAATGCTAAATAATAATTTGTTTGTTACAACAATTTTGGTTTTTTTAAGTACAGCTCCCATAAGCTGTTGCTAAGGGTTATGGGAGCTGTAGTTTTTAAAAGCGTTATTTATACGTTTATTTAACTGAAATTACTTTTAGAAAAACAAATCAATGCAAATATTATTAAAATACATAAAGATGGAGGCTACTTAAACCAAGTCACTATTCAATCCATTAATTCAAAATAATGAACGAACCTCACATTTTGCTGAGAAGTGTCGTGCTGCTCGTAGTTAGCCTTGTTTCTTGCTTTGACAATTCCCCTGTTGTGTAATATTATATATTGCTTCATACCAAAAAATGTAAGATGATTTACGTCACGATGGTGCAGTCATCTCGTCGATGTGCTGTTGTAAAATCTAGTGTTACTTATGGTGTATCAAAGTAATAATAACTTTATTTTTATACTGTTTTTACATGTTTCTGATGTGTTTTAGCATTTGTCGACGCTCATTTGGGGGGGTCCAAAATTCACCACACCCCCTCATCATGAATATAACTCTCCAATACTGCATATTTAAGAATCAAATGTGAACCAAGTAGGAAATACTGGGGTGGTTTTGTCAATTAACATTGTACAGTACATGTAAAAGTGCTATTTATGTGGGACATCCTATTTCCAATCCACGGATTACAAACAAACCCGGAAAACTTGCTGCTAAAACTGGGACCATTTGGGAGCGTTGGGACCGCAGACGGACAATAAACGAGAGAAACTTTAAAAACTCTTCTTTTTCTATGTATTTATTTATTCATTTCTCTTGTCCTACAATCAAGAGATGTTTCTCTGTGTGTCTCCATGGGAACATCATCAACACAATTTCACACTTCAGTCAATTCAGGATCAATTTCAATCCCAAAATGGTCCAATGGGATTTTTGAATTATTGCGGAAAATAATCTCATTGTTTATGATACTTACACGTTTAGTTCAGCAGGATAATCTCCACATAACCACTCCTCTTTAAGAAGTAAAAACCTAATGTTGGGCTATAAAGGAACTACAGCATGGTCACATGACTTCACGTCCCCACCGCTAAGCTAAAGGTGGCTAATGTTGGGCTATAAAGGAACTACAGCACGGTCACATGACTTCACGTCACCACCGCTAAGCTAAAGGGGGCTAATGTTGGGCTATAAAGGAACTACAGCACGGTCACATGACTTCACGTCACCACCGCTAAGCTAAAGGAGGCTAATGTTGTCTATAAAGGAACTACAGCACGGTCACATGACTTCACGTCATCACCGCTAAGCTAAAGGAGGCTAACGTTGGGCTATAAAGGAACTACAGCACGGTCACATGACTTCACGTCACCACCGCTAAGCTAAAGGAGGCTAATGTTGGGCTATAAAGGAACTACAGCACGGTCACATGACTTCACGTCACCACCGCTAAGCTAAAGGGGGCTAATGTTGGGCTATAAAGGAACTACAGCACGGTCACATGACTTCACGTCACCACCGCTAAGCTAAAGGAGGCTAATGTTGTCTATAAAGGAACTACAGCACGGTCACATGACTTCACGTCATCACCGCTAAGCTAAAGGAGGCTAACGTTGGGCTATAAAGGAACTACAGCACGGTCACATGACTTCACGTCACCACCGCTAAGCTAAAGGAGGCTAATGTTGGGCTATAAAGGAACTACAGCACGGTCACATGACTTCACGTCACCACCGCTAAGCTAAAGGAGGCTAATGTTGGGCTATAAAGGAACTACAGCACGGTCACATGACTTCACGTCCCCACCGCTAAGCTAAAGGAGGCTAATGTTGGGCATGAACTTTTCAAATCAACCAGTGGTCTATTTACTGATGTAATCTCTTCAGCTTGTATTAACCACAGCCCTTATTTCAGGCTAACAACTAAAAACACATTCAGGAAACCATTGACCTCCAGACCAGGGGACAGGGAGTGATGAAATGCTGACTTTGAATTGACTGAAGTGTGAGCTCTTGTACTTGGTTGTTGTTGACTGTTGATGGAGTTTAAAGGGACGCTACACATTGGAAACTCAGATCAAGTTGCTCAGCTAAAGAAAGTGTTGGTTACTCAAAGAAAAGACCAACTCTGACTCTACCCTAAACACCCAGAGACATAACCACAAACGTCCCTTGAACCTCCTGCTGTGTGCTCAGACCTGATGGTACTTCCTGTACGTTTTTAACTGTATTACTAATCAACTTGAATGTTGTATTAGCCACTGAGTAGTGCTGTAACCTCTTTACTCTATAATCAGATATATCAATTGTTATCTGTAATCTGTACATAAACGCTGGACATCAAACACAACGACTCGTGTGGCCTGAATAACCGTTCAAAAACTTCAGAATTTACTTTTTCTTGACAACATTTTATAGATGTCATTTTCATTTCTTGGTATTTATACTTGGCCATATGCATAATTGCACTCAGAATTATAATTTTAATGGCATTTTTATTATAATATTGCAGAGTATTGCAGTATTCCTTATGAATCACCACCTAAGTTAAGTAAAAATACTCTGTTAGAAGTAAAAGCCTAAATCTGCGATGTAATGTAAGCTTTAAAGTACAGAAAGTGGAGTAAAACGTACATCATTTTGAGCAGGATATGTCCTCTTTAAAGCAAACGTGTGCAGTTATTTGTCCTTTATTAGTGATGGTACTGAGTTACACCACCCTCGCTGTTAATTCAAAGGATGTAGGGGGAAATAACGACTCATTTAGAGCAGTTGAGTCACAGAAATGATTCATGACGGTTACTTTACTTTATGGAGTTTTAACTTTGGGATCCTAGAAACTTCATCATATAATATAACAGAGCGAGAAACAGGGGGGGGGGGGGCAGGAAGGAAGGAAAGAAAGAGGTGTGGAGACTAAAAGTAGCTCCACTCTGAAACAAAGACCGTTTATAACGCAAGAGTCTGACCTTTTATGGAACAGATTAACTCAATTCAACAGTGATAGTGATATCTCACTTAGGTAACCTCAGCAGGAGAGGACTCTTTAAAGTAGAGACACTACATACTGATATACACCTGAACATCAGCAGGAGAGGACTCTTTAAAGTAGAGACTCTACATACTGATATACACCTGAACATCAGCAGGAGAGGACTCTTTAAAGTAGAGACACTACATACTGATATACACCTGAACATCAGCAGGAGAGGACTCTTTAAAGTAGAGACTCTACATACTGATATACACCTGAACATCAGCAGGAGAGGACTCTTTAAAGTAGAGACACTACATACTGATATACACCTGAACATCAGCAGGAGAGGACTCTTTAAAGTAGAGACTCTACATACTGATATACACCTGAACATCAGCAGGAGAGGACTCTTTAAAGTAGAGACACTACATACTGATATACACCTGAACATCAGCAGGAGAGGACTCTTTAAAGTAGAGACTCTACATACTGATATACACCTGAACATCAGCAGGAGAGGACTCTTTAAAGTAGAGACACTACATACTGATATACACCTGAACATCAGCAGGAGAGGACTCTTTAAAGTAGAGACACTACATACTGATATACACCTGAACATCAGCAGGAGAGGACTCTTTAAAGTAGAGACACTACATACTGATACACACCTGAACATCAGCAGGAGAGGACTCTTTAAAGTAGAGACACTACATACTGATATACACCTGAACATCAGCAGGAGAGGACTCTTTAAAGTAGAGACACTACATACTGATATACACCTGAACATCAGCAGGAGAGGACTCTTTAAAGTAGAGACACTACATACTGATATACACCTGAACATCAGCAGGAGAGGACTCTTTAAAGTAGAGACACTACATACTGATATACACCTGAACATCAGCAGGAGAGGACTCTTTAAAGTAGAGACACTACATACTGATATACACCTGAACATCAGCAGGAGAGGACTCTTTAAAGTAGAGACACTACATACTGATATACACCTGAACATCAGCAGGAGAGGACTCTTTAAAGTAGAGACTCTACATACTGATATACACCTGAACATCAGCAGGAGAGGACTCTTTAAAGTAGAGACACTACATACTGATATACACCTGAACATCAGCAGGAGAGGACTCTTTAAAGTAGAGACACTACATACTGATATACACCTGAACATCAGCAGGAGAGGACTCTTTAAAGTAGAGACACTACATACTGATATACACCTGAACATCAGCAGGAGAGGACTCTTTAAAGTAGAGACTCTACATACTGATATACACCTGAACATCAGCAGGAGAGGACTCTTTAAAGTAGAGACACTACATACTGATATACACCTGAACATCAGCAGGAGAGGACTCTTTAAAGTAGAGACTCTACATACTGATATACACCTGAACATCAGCAGGAGAGGACTCTTTAAAGTAGAGACACTACATACTGATATACACCTGAACATCAGCAGGAGAGGACTCTTTAAAGTAGAGACTCTACATACTGATATACACCTGAACATCAGCAGGAGAGGACTCTTTAAAGTAGAGACACTACATACTGATATACACCTGAACATCAGCAGGAGAGGACTCTTTAAAGTAGAGACACTACATACTGATATACACCTGAACATCAGCAGGAGAGGACTCTTTAAAGTAGAGACTCTACATACTGATATACACCTGGAACTCTTTAAAGAGGGTAATTCAGAGGTATTTAAAGTACTACATTTGCATCAAACATGTCTCTTTATAACTTTACCTGAGAGGTGCAGATACTTTTATTTATTTATAGCCTGTCTCTCTTTCTCCTCGCAGTGTTTCGGAGCTGATGGAGGAAGTCCGTTAGTGACTCCAGCCCCGACACTATAGACTCTAACAGACAGGAAGACAGACAGGAAGACAGAGGGTGAGACAGGCAGGAGAGAAAACAGAGGAAACACTCCGACTGGATGCGAGTCGGACACGAGACCGAGAGCAGACGGACGACAGAGGACTTTAACGTCAGAAACAGAACATCGTACAGGAATTTATTCTCTTTCTACTCAAACCAGCTCTATTCTCCACCCGGACGTCGCTGAAGACTAAAGAGGAATATTTCGTGCCGTTAATCGTGAATAAAAACGTGTTTTCCGACCCCCCGACGCAGGATTATGGTGCAGTTTGAGGATCAAAATGCTGAAATGTAAAGTGGTCAGTTTCCTCTGGTTCTCCTGCCTGCTGCTGCTCAGGGTGAGGCGCTCAGTCATTCATTTGAGGCGTCTATGCAGAGGTTTTAATGAGAAATTAGGATTTAAATATCTATTTTGTGTAAGAAAGAGGGTTTTTAAAGGCTGCTTCTTCATGCTGCTGGAGCTGAGCCTTATTTTTAGGTACATTTTTACTAATTCTGTAAAAAAGAACGGCCAATTTCTTCTTTCGTTTTTAACGTCCAACAATAATACGAGACTCAAACAATGAATTTAGTTTAAGAAACACGATATCTTCTCTCCTCTGAAGTTTTGTCTCAATGGAGAAATATCTTTTTTATAGTTCAATATAAATACATATATATATTTTTGATAGAACTCTATTATTATTATTATTATTATTATTTATTATTATTATTATTATTATTATTATTATTATTGTTATTATTATCATTATTTATTATTATTATTTTTATTATTATTATTATTATTATTATTATTGTTATTATTATTATTATTTATTATTATTATTTTTATTATTATTATTATTATTATTGTTTTTATTATAAATTGTCTCAACATGAATTCCTGGCCTGGAGACACAAGGATTTATTTAAATTCTTTAACGGTCTGATCATTAACTTCATTTCCTCTTCCTGTCCGTCTCGTTATCAGAGACATTATTTTTATCGTGTCTTCTGCCTCTGGTGTGCGTCAGGTCAAAGGTCACAGTTTATTTAGTTAAATGTCTGCAGCTGATGAACCACCAGATGGTTTATTTGATGAATTCTTGGCAGATAAACAACAAATAATAATAACAATAAACGATAAGACCATTTTAATAAATGTTTATATTGAAATTTACATTTATTTGTAACTTGATGATATTTCAGAGTATCAAAGAATGTGACGGTAAGAGTTCACAAAGAAATAATATAAATAAATAAATTATAGTAGAAATAAAAATCATAATAAAGTAAAGTAAATAAAATAATCTCTCAGAGTTTTATTGACTGTTATTTGTCTCCTCATTAGGATCTAAGCGGCGCTCCCTCAGAGTCTCCCCCCTGTAACTTCTCTTTATCCTCCCCCGTCTCCAACCTGGACTCCCTCTCCATCACCCTCACTTCCCTCCGGAGGGACTGCTCCTTTACCGTCACCTCCTCAGGATCAGAAACCACCGAGTGTAGAAGAGTAGGAGACGAGGAGGCAGAGACTAATGAGATAGGAGGAAAGGAGGAGGAGGTGAGGAAGGAGGAGTTAGGAGGGAACTATTCGAGAACTAATCAGCTAGGGGACGAGGATGGAGGAATCAAGGAGGAAGGAGGTGTGTTTACCTGTGTGTTGGAGCAGCTGGAGCCGGGAACGGCCTATGAGCTGATGGTCCAGTCCCAGAGCAACAAGGAGACCAGAAACATCACGCTGCACACCCGTAAGTCCAGACACTGCTTCATCACTGAGAGGTGCAGGAATGAGTCCTAAAACCCGGGAATGAGTCAGCATTTCACTTTTAATGTTCAGAAAGCTCTTTATGTTTCTCAGACTGTCTGTTCTGCAGCACCTCTTTTCACCCTCTGTCTGAAACCAGAGCCCAGTCTGCTCTGATTGGTTGGCTGGGCGGCTCTGTTGGGATTGGTCAACCTACTTAGAGATGTCCCGCCTCCTTAGCCTATGACGCACAATGTGTCGGAGCGCTAGCCAATAGGAGTGCAAGTGTTCAACAGTGATGTCACTATATTCTGGAACTTGGGGATTATAGCCGGGATTTGGGATTTGCAGACCATTGACATGCACTGAAAGTATAGAACACACTACAGAAGAGGGAACGCCACAGACATAATAATAATAAGGCCTCTTTAAATACATTTTCCATTTTAATCATAGTAATAAAGATCCCTCAAATATAGAAAACTATGAAATAATCCCAGTTTTTTATTAATCATGCAGCCCGACTCCAGGTCCACTTGCTTATTTGTGACGTAGATTTAATAAATGTCACAGAATCCGAAATGCTTTGTAAATTTGATGCATAATGTAAGAAATCCAGCTGAATGTGGGGGTCTTTATTAGGAGTTTGTTCATGGAGGTAAACAGGAGGAACATAATGCCGCAGACCGGCCGCATTATGTTCAAGATTACTGTGTGAGGGTTTACATGTTGGGAGGAAGCAGGGGCTCTTATTGTGAAATAAACAGGAAGCGGTCTAGTTGTTTTGGTGCATGTAGGGAACAATGGCTGGCGTCACAGCAGGAGCTGCTGATGGACTTCATGTGGAAAACCAGAGGAGTTTAAACGAGCGGCGGTGGAAAAACAAATATGAGGTTTCTTTAATTTCCTTTTTTGATGTTCGGATTCACAATATTTTTATTTGTTTGGTGTTTCCTCCCAAGTTGCTGTAAAAAAATCCCCCAATATGATGTTTACATTTGTTTCCCGAAAACATTTGAAATCCTAAATATTTACTATATTATATATTTATTTAAATACAACTTCTGAAACAAAACAACCAAATCAGAAAAATGTATTAATTAATCCAGACACACCATAGAAAATGTTATGTGCACTTTTACTTAATGTATTTATTGTACTTATACATACCTTTACTCCATTAAGAGTAATTTTCAGGTACTTTTACTGCAGTCTCTGAATACTTCTGCTGCTTGTAGAAAATTCCAAATATTCTTTTGTTTTCTGTTCTGCTCCATTGTCTCCGTCTCCTCTGACCTCTTAGCTTTTGAAGTTTAAGAACACAACACCAGCTCCGTGTGTGTGTGTGTGTGTGTGTGTGTGTGTGTGTGTGTGTGTGTGTGTGCTAATGTCATGTAGCTTCCTCTCTCTGTAGCGCTGTGATTAGCTACAGGAACCACAGCCCTGCTGAGAGAGAGTGATAGAGCAGTAAAAGTGTGTGTGTGTGTGTGTGTGTGTGTGTGTGTGTGTGTGTGTGTGTGTGTGTGTGTGTATGTGTTGTGTCTCCAGGCTGGCTAAGCTCCAGAACAGGAGTTGGACCCTCGGTGTGTGTTTCCATCGTGGGCAGAGCTCCGGGTTCAGCTATTTCCTGCCTCCATTGTTTCTTTGTTCTGTGGGAAAGGGCGTGTGTGTGTGTGTGTGTGTGTGTGTGTGTGTGTTTGTGTGTGTGTGTGTGTATGTGTGTGTGTGTGTGTTTGTGTGTGTGTGTGTGTGTGTGGAGGAAACACCCAGTTGACTGTACCCTTGTCAGAAACTGTCGTCCTACAGTGTTTTAGTTTCTTATCTCTGGAAGCTCGCAGAGTTCACACGACAGAAAAAGAGACTCTGTTTTTACCTGATCGACTCGCTTCAGAGACTTCCTTTAAGAGGCTCTGCTCCTCTCCTGCAGGGTGTTGTAAAGGTTTCTGTGCATGTACAAGGTCTGCAAAGACAGTCCCAAAGTTCCGGAACACACTGACATCACTACGGAACCCGAGTGCTCTTATTGGCTAGCACTCCAACAGTTTGCACGTGGTAGGCTAAGGGGCGGGACATCTGTAAGCAGGTCACAACAGACACAAACACTGGAGATGTCTGACGCTGATAATATTGTTCCTCTCAGTTTGAAGCGGCGCAGGGGACACAAACACACACAGAGGCATTGTGGGAAATATCTTAAAGAGACGCAGGACCCCCACAGAGAGCACTGACGACCCCCTTCCTGTTAAAACTCCCAACACATAAATCTTTCTGAAGGAACGGTCTGCAGAAAAAAAAACCCTCCTATGTTTTTCTTTGATCTTTGATTATTCATTATCAATACTGAAACTGTCTAATTTACTGCAGTAATAATTACAATATTCGCCGCTGATAAGCTGAATTATATCACATATTTTAGGGATTGAATATTATTATATACATTTGATTTATTTCAAAAAAAATTCAACTCTTTCTGAAACTTATTTTTTAAACATATTTTTATGATATATATTTTTTAAAGATCTTGGAGATTTTGACGACAGTTTTTACATATTTTCAAAAAATGTTTTTAAAAAATCCCAGAAATGTGTTATACAGTTTCCACAAATGATTTCTTATTTCTTAAACATATTTTCCGGAAATATATAATTTGTTTTAATCCATTTTTAAAATAACATCACATATTTCAAGCCCAACATTTTAAAACATGTTTGTATAAAGTAGCAGAAAATAGAAAGTAAAAATAGCTCCAAAAAGTACTCGAGTCAATGTCCTCTTTCAAATGAGTATGTAACTTGTGTAACATATGTGTGTGTGTGTGTCTGTATGTGTGTGTGTGTGTGTGTGTGTGTGTCTCTGTGTCTGTGTCTGTGTGTGTGTGTGTCTTCAGGCCCGTCAGCAGTGCTGGGCCTGGTTCTCTCCTCCATCAGCAGCAGCAGCCTGGGAGTTTCCTGGCAGGCCGGCCGAGGGCGGACTCAGCGCTTCAGGCTGCAGCTGAGAGACCACACAGGTACGCCCGGCAGGTGTCACATGATCTGATATTTGACCAACAAACAAGGCAACAAATATGAAGCAAAATAAATCACAAGTCTCTAAAATATTACTGCAGGAATCTACGAAGTAAAGTAAAACGAGTTCTTCAGGAGTGCTTTTCCATGTTTCCATGCTTTTATTTTGGTAAATGGTTTAATGCCATTCTCCACTAATTGACCATAATATAGAATTTCAAAATAAGAGCATGTCTATTACGACTCTCCACCTGCAGGTGTGCTGAGGAACGAGACATTGTTGAGCACGGCGACGCAGCACACACTCCTCAACCTGACGCCGGGGCGATTGTTCAACGTTACCGTTGTGACGGAGGCGGGGGGGCTTCAGAACAGCGCAATGGTGGCGGCTCGGACAGGTACGGAGAAGAAGAAATAAGAAGACAGGAAGTAAAGAATAAATCAGGAAATAAATCAGATATCTGAATCTCTTTCCAGTTCCCGCCGCCATCTACAACCTCACTGCCGACCACCTCCGACCACAACGACACCAGCTTCCTGTTGTCATGGCAACAGCCCGAAGGCGACCTGGACGCGCTCTTCGTCGTCCTGGCCGCGCTCTCGACCAATGACACGAGCAGCTGGGATAGGACGCTGTTGCCCAGTGACACAGAGGTCTTCGTGGATCAGCTGACTCCAGGCTCGGCCTATCAGGTCACAGTGATGTCCATTAGTGGAGAGCTGACGAGCCAATCAGAACTCACCGTCCGGACAGGTGAGGTGGTGCTGTCTTTGTCTTAGTTGTTTGTGTTTTTTTATTTATTTTTCTTTTATATTTAAAATCTATTTTCTGTTGATTTCCTTTTTTTGCTTTGAATTTATTATAATTCTTTTTGATTTTGTCTTTCTTTAACATTTATTTAAGAATCTTTTCTCGTTTTTTGCGTTAAATAATCTTTAACATTTTATTCATTTTTTGATTTTTATTCTTGTACTTCTCCAGCTCCATCTACGGCCTCCCTCCTCTCACTCTCTCCCTCCCCCTCCGGCGGCCTACTCCTTTCCTGGGTTTCCCCCTCCGGTCTCTGGGAGAGCTACAGGCTGCTCCTCCTCGACGGATCCAAGGAGTTAGTCAGCACCGCTCTGGACCGAGAGGCAGTGAACTACAGCTTCCCCGGGACCGGTCTAATTCCTGGAAGAGTTTACAGAGCCGTGCTGAGGGTGGAGAGCCGAGGACAGACGAGAGAGAGCAGCTGTGAGGGGAGAACAGGTCAGGGATAAACATGACTACAGAAATATAGTACTGTATACAACCATATTTAATTCTGCAGGCATATTTAACAGAACTATAAGAATACTGCATAAATATTAAACATCTAAAGGCAAAAAACATTTTAGAGTTTTTTACAAATAAAATAAAGAGCTCCTCTGCAGCTCCCGCCTCGGTGTTGGACCTCCACGTCCGTCACGCTGACGAAACGTCGCTCAGCGCCATGTGGAGCCACGCCCCCTCCGGGTCACGTGACCAATACTTCCTGACGCTGCAACACGGTAACCATGGATACCCATCAGCTGAATCTGATGTCATCCTGCCTCTGGTGATTCATCATTATATCTATCATCATAGGTAACGTGACGGTGGACACGCGGGAGGTGGAGCCCCACACGAGGGAGTGCACCTTCAACGTCCTCACACCTGGACGGCTGTACACCGTCACCGTGACAACCAGGAGCGGGAGACTGAACACGTCAGTGACTCTGCAGGGCCGCACAGGTGAGGGCCAAAGGATTTGACCTGGAAAACTACAATATAAATACGTACGCAAAGGTAGAAATACCTTTTTATTTAAAATAAATATGTGTGTGTGTGTGTGTGTGTGTGTGTGTGTGTGTGTGTGTGTGTGTGTGTGTGTGTGTGTGTGTGTGTGTGTGTGTGTGTGTGTGTGTGTGTGTGTGTGTGTGTGTGTGTGTGTGTGTGTGTGTGTGTGTGTGTGTGTGTGTGTGTGTGTGTTTTAGTTCCCATGGCGTTACGTGCTCTGACTCTGAGGAGCTCGGGGGTGAACAGCCTCACTGCATCATGGGAAAAGCCTCCTGGAGACGTGGACTCGTTCTCTCTGACGCTGCTGCAGGGCGGGTGAGTTCATACAGAAACGACACAGGCTTTTATTTTGGTAGGGTTCACTGTGGTCTGTTTCAATCTGTCAAAATAGAAGTTCACAACTAAGTCTTCTTCTTCTTCTTCTTCTTCTTCTTCTTCTTCTTCTTCTTCTTCTTCTTCTTCTTCTTCTTCTTCTTCTTCTTCTTCTTCTTCTTCTTCTTCTTCTTCTTCTTCTTCAGCACGGTGCTTCAGAACACCAGCGTTCCCGTCTCCTCTTCTTCTGTGGTGCTTGACGGTCTGACCCCGGGCTCCCTCTACAGGCTGCAGGCCGTCACCGTCAGCGGGGGGGTCCCATCCAAGAGCGTCAGCCTGGAGGGACGCACCAGTGAGTGTTTCATTATATTAAATACTTTAATAATTATTATCATGAGTAGTAGTTTAATGACAGAGGAACGGAGTGGAGGTATTTGTAAATATCCCAAATAATTAACTCTGTACTTTATATTTCTATATTTGATCAGTTTATGTACATTTCCGTGATTTCTGTTTTTATTTCACATCGTAGCGCTACTTTCAGAACAATTCAACTCTCCATTTAAAGGTCATGAGGTGTGTGTGTGTGTGTGTGTGTGTGTGTGTGTGTGTGTGTGTGTGTGTGTGTGTGTGTGTGTGTGTGTGTGTGTGTGTGTGTGTGTGTGTGTGTGTGTGTGTGTGTGTGTGTGTATTGTGTGATAACATCAGAGTTTTTAGAACAATAGCTGAAATGCCATAAATGTTCCAAACACACAAGGGCACTCCCAGTTCGCCGCTCAAAGGCTTCCTGCACACACACACACACACACACACACACACACACACACACACACACACACACACACACACACACACACACACACACACACACACACACATTCCTGGGCTTGTTTTTCCAAAATAACATCACAGTTATTTTTGGGACGACTGAGTGAATGTTTTTTCTGTGCCTCGGTGCCTTCAATACACTCATTTTATATTATTTTTGTATTATTATTATAATTGTTAATATCGTTCTGAATTCTCCCTCCTCTCCCCTCAGCTCCAGCCTCTGTCTCCGAGGTAACGGTTGCTAACGGCGGGCACAGTAACGCTCTGCAGGTGTCATGGCGACCTGCTCCCGGTGTGTTGGACAGTTACCTGGTCCTCCTGCAGGACGGCGGTCGCACCGTCCACTCGCTCGCCGTCTCCAGGTCCTCGCCGACCAGCTGTTCCTTCAGCTCGCTGGTCGCCGGGCGGCTTTACACCGTCGTCATAGTGACGAGGAGCGGCGGGCTGGAGAACGCCACCACGGTGAAAGCACGCACACGTATGTCATTTACATTTTTGATCTGTTTTTTAATGTATGCTTCTCAGTGTGTTTACAGTCATTTACAGTTTAATTCTGAGAGTTTTAAACAGAGTATTTTATTTATCTTGTGGGGAAATTAGGTTTAAGTAAATAAACAATAGAAATATTAATACAGACACATTCAAAATACAAGATTCAATCAAATATAAAATACAGATATTTATATCAATGTAATACATTAGATTAAGGATGTGCAATAACAGCTCAAATCAAAACTAGGATACCATTATTACTACTAACCCTAATCCCCATATAAAGGGTAGCTTCTGTATACACTGTTTTTGGACATTTTTCACACTGACAAATAAATAACATGTAAATGGATTTTTGTAAATAAAACATGGATGTTATTCTTTGTCATTATCGCAGAACCTGCCACGGTGCAGAACCCGAATGCGATCCACTCGGCACGAGACGACTACCTGAGGGTGAGTCTGAACTGAAGCCGCTGATCAACCCGAACACATGGGTGTCGTCGTCTCCGTGTCGACAATAAAGTTTTGATTGAATCTCCTCGCTCTGTGTTCAGGTGTACTGGCGCAACCCGGACGGAGACCTGGACCGCTACCAGGTTCTGATCCGGTACAACAACATGGTGCTGCAGAACCAGAGCGTTTCCGCGGGAACCAACGAGTGCTTCTTCTACTCGCTGACGCCGGGGCGACTGTACACCGTCACCGTGGAAACGTGGAGCGGAGATTACGTCAGCAGCCGGTCCACCGACGGACGCACCTGTGAGGCTCAGAGAAAGACCTTCATTAAATTAAATTACATTCATTTATTTATTTTGAATTTATATTTTATTTATTATTTCCATTCATTGATACTTTGTTTATTTTTAGAATTTTCTTTATTTCTTCCTTCATTTTATTTTTCCATTTATTAATATTAATATTAATTCATGTTTTATTTTTGTTTGTGTTGATAGCTAAAGCCTTGTTGTTCTTCAGTTCCAGCAGCTGTGGGGAATCTGTCTCTCGTTGACGCAGGAACGTCTGATCTGACCGTCAGCTGGAGCCCGGCGCCGGGAGACGTGGACCACTACGAGGTGAGGGGAATAAATAACAACAATAAATATGAAACCCTCCTCATAGACACCGCACCTGGACATATACAATAACTGAACACCTGTTTCCCTCCCCAGGTGACCCTGCTGTTTAACGACTCGCAGGTTTTCCCCCCGGTGACTCTGGGCAGCGAGCGGCAGCGGCACCAGCTGACCTCTCTGACCCCTGGCAGGATCTACAAGGTCGTGGTGTCGACCTTCAGCGGGAAAAACCAGAGAGCGTCCTCCATCAAGGGACGCACAGGTGAGGGGCTTATTCATATAGTTTTTGAATGCTTTCACTTCTTTTTCAGACAATTATTACAAACATTTCTGACAGTTTTGTTTCACATGTTAACTTTATTTCTGGGACAATCTTCCCTTATTTTTCTTGACTTGATTCCCTTGTTTCTTTGGGCAATTCTCAACTCATTTCTGAATTATGTAATTTTGACTATTTTTCCATGAGATTTAGTAGTGTGTCACATATTACTCAGACAATCTTAACAGCGATTTCTGCCGTTTCTTTAATGTAGACAAAAGAATCAGATTTATATTCAGTCCAGTTATTCTGAAGTGTTTCCCCTCCAGTCCCCAGTGCGGTGGGGAACCTCCACGTCTCTCCTCGCTCCGGCCTCTCGGACTCTCTGGGGGGTCTGATGGTGTCCTGGACCCCCGGAGACGGAGACCTGGACCTGATCATCGTCACCTTATCCACCACCGTGAGTCCTGACGCCTCAGATTCTCTGAGGGAATTACACCACGTTTAATTTAATGAGAAACGAATCAGTTCTGATGTCACTTCCTGTCTGCAGAATGGAAACATCCTACAGACTCGCCGCATCCCCAAGTTCGTCTCCTCTCTGGACTTCCTGGATCTGACTCCAGGTCACGCTTACACCGTCACCGTCCAATCACTGAGCGGGCAGCTGACCAATATCAACGCAGCAAGCGGCAGGACGGGTAAGACAGGATTCAAACCTGACGTATTCTATCCCCAACACTTTCCTGTTAACAACAAAATAAACCTGATCTGACTCCCGTGGTGTAGCTCCGGCGCGGGTGACGGCGCTGCAGGCGGATAACGATCACACCACACACAGCCTGAAGGTCCAATGGGAGCGCCCGCTCGGCGTCTACGACGGCTACGCTCTGCAGCTATTGGACGAGGCCGGCGCTCTGCTGGCCAATCAGACGGTCCCTGAGGAGAAACGCAGCGAGCGCTTCGAGGGTCTGACGTCCGGCCGCTGGTACAGAGTGAAGGTCGTCACGCTCAGCGGGGGGGAGAGGTCGCTGGAGGCAACAGCTGAGGGACAAACCCGTGAGTCAGGACGTTATAAACTGCGTTTGAAGAAGTGTCTTTCCTTTGATATTATTCATAAACATTTCTGCCATTTATTGAAACATATTTGGAGCATTTTTTAATACTTATTTTTATTCATTTTCTTTTCATATATTTGTTTGACATTTGATTTTATTCCTGCCGTTCTAAAAATACATATTGAGTGAAGAATAGCCTCTGTGGTTCAGGTCCAGCGGCGGTCAGTAACCTCACGGTGTCGTCCCAGAACTCGTCTTCGCTCTCCTTCTCGTGGCGTCCGTCTGATGGACACGTGGACGTCTACCACCTGTCACTCTACAGGGTCGCCGAGGCAACAGCCAATCAGAGGCAGGAGTCCGCAAGAAAAGAGCCTCAGCAGGTGAGAGAATGAATGGGGGGGTACTTTATTGATTACATTTTTCTTTCCATATCTTTCAAATGTGTTTGACACATTATTCACATATACATTTAACATTTTTAATATGATTTCCACATTTATTTTTGCGCACGATAATATATATATATATTTGTTTACCCTACACTAATGTATTCCAAATATGACATTTTAACATTAGACTATTTTCTATGATACTGAATAAACACGGTATCTGCTGTCTGCAGCCGGTCTTTGTGCAGACCCTCCCTCCGGCTGCAGACACTTGTGTTTTCTCCGGGCTGGAAGCAGGAAGTCTGTACCGGCTGCAGGTGGAGAGCCGGAGCCGAGACATGAGCAGCGACTCCGCCCTGCTGGCCAGGACCGGTCAGTGCACCCTGTGATTATTATAGAGTATTTATTAGCAGATCTCTTTGAAACATGAAGAAGTATTTAAAACCTCAATAAATTAATCTTGTTTTTAACTATTTTTTTAGAGTTCCTGTCTTTGATTTTTATTTCCTTTTAACTTAAATGTTTTGTGATTTATTTATTTGAGTCTTTCATATATCTTTTACATTTTTTAATTCCTTTAATTACATTTCCTTGTTTTTTTGTTCATATTTTTATTGTATTTTTTTCAGACTTTATTTTAACATATTCTTCTATACCTTTATTTTTCATAAATATATATTTGTCTCTCTCTGCTGCAGTCCCCTCCCCGGTCTCCTCTCTGGAGGTCCAGAGCTCAGGACAGACGGACAGACTGACGGTCAGCTGGCAGCGAGCTGACGGAGGCTGCAGCAGCTACCAGGTCCATCTTTATTCATAATGTTTTATTTTAATAAAGCTCAAGAGAGACGTGCAATGCATCGTCACAAAGCTGAAGACACGGCAGAATCAGCAAAATTCAATTTATGCTTAAAAATGTAAAGTATGGCCCCGGCTGTGGTGCAACTGGCTAGGGCACCTGCACCGTACGCCGGCAACCCGGGTTCGATTCCCGACCCGTGGTCCTTTCCAGATCCCACCCCGACTCTCTCTCCCACTTTCCTGTCACTCTCCTATCCGATAAAAGGCAAAAAGCCCCCCAAAAATATCTTTAAAAAAAAATGAGGATCTGAATGGGAATTTCAGATAAAGTGTGTGTGTGTGTTTAGGTGGTGTTGTCGGATGTGTCTGGAGCTGTTGTGGCGGAGCAGACGCTCGGCACTGACCTCAGCAGTCAAATGTTCTCGGGGCTCGTTGCTGGTAGGCTGTACCGCGCTGATGTCATCACTCACAGCGGAGAAATGACCAATAACGTGTCAGCGCTCGGGCGCACCGGTATGTCACGTGAAAACACAAACAAATAAACACAAATACAGAGGGAAGATTTATGCACCAACACAACCAAAATGACATGCCGTATTTAAAATTAAAAGCCATAAAGTTTTAAATTCAACAGTTCATATATTTTATTTCTTCCAGCTCCTCAGCCGCCCACCCACCTGTCCGTCAAACAAGGCTCGACCAATCAGACGCTGGAGTTGTCCTGGTCAGGTCCCGCCTCCGGAGACTTTGACAGCTTCAATCTGCAGTGGGCGCCTCCGGACCGCCTGTCAATCACTCAGGTCCAGCTGACCGGCCGCGTGCTGAGCGGGATGTTTCCAGGCCGACAGTACAACTTCACCGTGGCAACCGTCAGCGGGGGCGGAGCCAGGGCCGGGCCTTTGGTCAGGAGCGAGCCAATCATGAGGAGCGTCAGGACAAGTAGGTGGTCTGTAATTATATGTAAAATATCTTAAATATAAAGAGTATTTATAATCAATTCTGGGGAAACAGCTCAATCATGACTAGAAGACGAGATAAATATATATATATATATATATATATATATATGTATATATATTTATGTATATATATATATATATATAAATATATATTTATGTATATATATATATATATATATATATATATATATATAAGCGTTTCCTCTTCTAACCAGCAGATGGAAACACAGCCTGAATATTTTCCTCCTGTTTGGGAAGTGTTTTTTTTTGGCTGCAGGAATCTAAACTGATGGCCAGCATAAATAAATAAAGAACCTCCCACATGATATAAATATTTATATAATGACCCAGTTTCTCTTTTAAGCTGAGGTATTTTATTAAGAACACATAAGTGCAGATGAATTTGATAAAAACACACCAAATGAAAGTGGAGCAGATCGAGTTTAACAGGAAATATAAACTGTTGATATTTACATGTTTTTATAAATACGTATAATAGCTGCTTTTTAATGTAGTGTTTCCACACAAAATCGTGAAGATATATCTTTAAATGTTTGTATAAATATGAGTTTTAGTGATAGAGAGATAAATGTGCTGAGTCACCTTCCTGACTTTGCCCCAGACCACGACTCAGCACATTTATCTATACACTGAGTGACGGAACATCGAGCCGCCTGTAGAAGCACAAACAAAATGAGGTATTTGATTTTTAATTGGACTCTCATTGATCTCCTCTCCTTTCACATGGTTTCACCTTTCATACTTTCCCCCTCCTCGTCTCCTCTCTTCTGCTTTTCCTCAACCCTCCCTCCTTACTTTCTCTCCTGTCACCTTGTGACCCTTCCTCCCTTTTTCACTCGTTTCCTCCCTCTATATCTCTCTATTTGTTTCCTCTCCATCCTTTTCTCCTCTCCTCTCCTCCCCATCCGTCCTTCCTCTCCTCTCACCTTGCTTCCTTTCCTCACTACTTGCCTCCTTTTCTACATCCTTGTTTACTGTTCACCTCCCTTCCCACTCTGTCTCTTCTCTTCCCTCCTTGTTTTGCCTCGATTCACCTCCTCTTCCTCCTTGCCTCATCACCTGCTCTCCTCACTCCTTTCCTTATTGACTCCTTCCTCCTTGTATCCTCTTTTCATCTCCCCCTCAGGCCCCTCCCCCCTGAGGTCCCTCCACTGTTTCCCTCTCTCGCCCTCCTCCCTCTCCTGCTCCTGGTCCGCCCCCCTTTCAGACTTCGACTCCTACGAGGTCGAGTGTTGGCGCCATGACGACGGCCAGCTGACCCAAGCGATGCGGTTGTCGGGCAGCGTCACCACGGTAACGCTGGATCAGCTGGAGGCGTACAGGAAGTACATGGTGACGGTCAGAGTCACTTCCTGCGGAGAGAAGAGCAGAGAGACGACACACACCACCAGCACCATGATCGACCGTGAGACACACACACACACACACATTAAAACCGGGTCACGTTTGAACTTTAACTTTATTTCCGTCTTTGTTCCTCTTTCTGCTGAGTCATGAATCATCCTGACACAACTGGAGCGAGACAAAAAACAAATAAAGAAGAGTTTTTTTAAGGAAGCCTTTTTCTGAATATCTGACGTGTTATTATTTACATATAAACATTTGGGGGGCTTCCATACCGGGAAAAACACAACCAACATATTGTGTAAATGTCTTCCAGTATAAATATATCCCAACCCGCCTCCTCTCAGGTCCGCCGGTCCCGCCCCCCAGTGTCCGGGTCAGCGAGAGGTCGAAGGTCACGCCGTCGTCCATCCTGTTCCGCTTCAACTGCTCGTGGTTCAGCGACGCTAACGGAGCCGTGCGCTTCTTCTCCGTCATCGTGGCCGAGTCTGAGGGTAACAAACACATAAACACTTTGTTTACACGTCATGTTTATGTCTCAGTGACTAACCAGCACTTCCTGCTCTGACAGCCAATGAGCTGCTGCAGCCGGAGCAGATCCACCCGCTGCCGTCCTACCACGATTACATCAACAACGCCTCCGTCAGAGCCTATCAGAGCGCCTACTTCTCCAGCCGCTGCCCGCAGGACAACAACTACAACAACAACAACAACGCTCAGGTGAGGGAACAACACCTGCTCTCAGATATCACTGACTGGCTTTAACCACATAGATCTCTTTCAATGAAATATGTTCTACCTGCTTATGTGTGTGTGTGTGTGTGTGTGTGTGTGTGTCAGGTTGTGGAGGTGAACCTCGGGGCGGGGGGGGATCGTCTGGGGGGGGAGTGTGACCGCTACCATGACGACGAACTCTTCCTGAGCGACAGCTACGGAGGTTTCTGTGACGGACCGCTGAAACCCCACACCTCCTATAGGTAAACACACACACACACACACACACACAGCTTCAGGTGTAGTTAGCAGAGTGTGTGTTTATAACTCTGTCTGTTGTGTGTGTTCAGAGTGAGTGTGAGAGCGTTCACCCGTCTGTTTGATGAAAATCACAGAGAGTATCCTCAGCCGCTGTTCTCCGACACCTTCCTGTCAGCACCAATCAAGACACACTCAGGTGAGACCCACACACACACACAGACACACACACACTTAACATGTTTTCTCAGACAGCTTTTTACATATTTCCTGAGAATCAACATACTTTTTCAGTACTTTTTCCACCTATCCAACAGTCCATGCCTGTGTGTAACTGTCTGTGTGTGTGTGTGTGTGTGTGTGTGTGTGTAGAGCCTCTGGGGGGAGTGGTGGAGGGTCTCAGTGCTGGGATGTTCCTGATCGGGGTTTTGGTTGCCGTCGTCTCTCTGCTGGTCTACAGACAGCGGCTACGCAAAGTGTGAGTGCACACACACACACACACACACACACACAATTGTTATAGGATAGTATTTAATTGAAATTGTGTGTGTGTGTGTGTGCAGGGCTGTTCAAGAGAACCCGGTCGTGAGGATGAGCATGTGGAAAGAAGTTCCCTCTGCAGGATTATACCTGGGCGTCAGGGGGTAAACATCTATACGTTTCTTGAAGATCTTACAACCCGTGTGTGTGTGTGTGTGTGTGGAGTTTGTCTTAGATACCTCTTAAATCTCCTAAACTCTGACTGTATGATTTCTCTTTGTGGCAGGAACCGTAGAGTAGCCAGGTGAGCTACACACACACACACACACACACACTCTTATTTTTGTATTATTTAATGGATGTATTTCACTGAATACCTTCCTGTCTCTGTCAGTCCGATCAAAGCGTGTCACTTTGAGTCTCATCTGAACAAACTGCAGGCCGACTCCAACTACCTGCTGTCAGAGGAGTTCGAGGTAACGCTCCACACCAGACTTTAAAATGACCACGTTGTTACATCTATTTCAGGTTTCCTTTTTTCTGTATTGTTTTAAGTAGAGACTCTTCACATATTTCTTGAGCATTAACGTACTCTTTCAGATCTTTCACATTTCTTGAGCACCATTGAGATATTTTTCAGGCATTAACAAACTTTTCAGAGACTCTTCACATCTGTTCTGTTTCATCAGGAAAGACTTTTGTTGGTCAGCGTTTATAAACGTGATAAGATTGTGAACATATTTAATAATGTTCGTTTGTTCAGGATCTGAAGGACGTCGGACGTAATCAGATGATGGACGTGGCCCGAGTGCCGGAGAACCGCGGAAAGAACCGCTACAACAACATCCTGCCATGTGAGTGTGTGTGTGTGTGTGTGTGTGTGTGGGGGAGAGAGTCTGTGTGTCTATTAAATGCATCTCTAATGTAAGGCGTGATTAAACCCTGCTGCCTCGAGTCGCTCGGAGAGAGGAAGTAAAACAAAGAGACTGAAACTGCTTCATAACGACGACATCATTAGGAGCTTTAATTAACGACACGGCGCCTGTTCCCATGGCGACGCCAATGTACCAGTCTGAGGGTCGACCCTCGAGGCGACAGAAAAACATTAATAACTTCACACACACACACACACACACACACACACACGCTGCAGCAGCAGAGAACACACACTTAAAGTACACACACGTCGTTATTTACCCTCTTATGTTAAATCACAAAGACAGAAAAACATTCCCCACTTATTATGGGCTACAACGGGAAGTCATCCATCAGGTGAGTTCAGTATCGCAGTCTGGGTGAAGATAGGAATCGTCAGGCACGTGAAACTGAAGACAATTATCTAAAGAAACCAAGAACACACACACACACACACACACACACACACACACACACACTCACTCTATAGTAAATGAATCATCTCTCCAGTGTGACTCACGACGCTCCTCTTGAAAGGCTTTAACTAATATTCTCACTTACAACAATAAAGGCCTCTGAGCTGAGGAGGAAACGGTGGGCGTCTTTACTATAATACATATTATACACACACACACACACACACACACACGTGTGTTTATAAATAAAGTTGTGTGTTTGTGTAGACGACTCTACCAGAGTGAAGCTGTCCTTCCTGGAGGACGACCCCTGCTCTGACTACATCAACGCCAGCTACATCCCTGTGAGCACACACACACACACACACACACACACACACACACACACACACACACACACACACACACACACACACACACACACACACACACACACACACACACACACACACACACACACACACACACACACACACACACACACACACACATAATACACACTCTGACCTCTCCTGTGTGTGTGTGTGTAGGGTCATAACTTCCGCAGGGAGTACGTGGCGACGCAGGGTCCGCTGCCCGGCACTAAAGACGATTTCTGGCGGATGGTGTGGGAGCACGGCGTTCACAACGTCGTCATGGTGACGCAGTGTGTGGAGAAGGGACGGGTGAGGAGATTTATCTTTACTTTAATTTCATGTTGAAAGTTGAACATATCATCAACACATACCTGACTAGAGGAAACTGAAATCCCTCTGGTGGAACTCAGAGATTTCGGCCTCTGCAGACCCTTGACATGCACCTGCAGCGTGGATACATTAATGCTGTTTGTGCTTCAGGTGAAGTGTGATCAGTACTGGCCCCCAGACAGAGAGCCTCTGTATTACGGAGAGCTGGTGGTCCAGATGCTGTCAGAGTCCGTGCTGCCGGAGTGGACCATCCGGGAGTTCAGGATCACATCGGTACTGAAATAAAGCTCAGCTCAACATCTCGGGCCTGCTCCATCTACAGTTTCATCAACCTCTGACCTTGTGTCCTGCAGGAGAGCAGCTGCAGTTACCCCCGGGTGCTGCGGCACTTCCACTACACCGTGTGGCCGGATCACGGCGTCCCGGAGAGCTCGCAGTCTCTGATCCAGTTCGTCCGGACGACTCGGGACTACGTCGACCGGAGCCCGAGCACCGGGGCCACTGTGGTGCACTGCAGGTACACAAGCTATAACTCCTTTACTCATCAGTGTATCTATGCCCTTTACATGATGGATTAATATCTGTGTGTGTGTGTGTGTGTGTGTCAGTGCTGGTGTGGGTCGTACCGGGACGTTCATTGCTCTGGACCGGGTTCTGCAGCAGCTCGACTCTAAAGGAAACATCGACCTGTATGGCTGCGTGTTCGACCTCCGCCTGCACCGCCAGCACATGGTGCAGACCGAGGTACACACACTCAGTTATTCTGCGGGACACTAGCATCTGTCCCACGGGGCAAACCTTTGGGGTTTCAACGGGGACATGTTTGGATTGGACTGGCTGCATTACACTTGTGATGCCAGCTGATTGAATTCTTACAAAATGTGAAGACCCAATTTTTAACCGAGCATTAAGTGTAATAACTCCGTCTTTATTTCCTGGTGTGTGTGTGTGTGTGTGTGTGTGTGTGTGTGTGTGTGTGTGTGTGTGTGTGTGTGTGTGTGTGTGTGTGTGTGTGTGTGTGTGTGTGTGTGTGTGTGTGTGTGTGTGTGTGTGTGTGTGTGTGTGTGTGTGTGTGTGTGTGTGTAGTGTCAGTATGCCTTCCTACACCAGTGTGTGCGTGACGTCCTGAGAGCGAGGAAGCACCGCAGTGAGCAGGAGAACACGCTGTACCCCATCTACGAGAACTTCAACCCCGAGTACTGCCGCGGTGAGACACGCCTTCACTAAATATACAGGCTGATTAGTTCCCCCTCTCCTGTAGTGTGTGCTTTAGGTTTTAGTGCATGTCAATGGTCTGCAAAGGCTCATATCCTTTTTTACCTTCTAATAACTCACCTGTGCTTTTTCCTCAGATTTCATCTACACCGGACGCTGAGCAGACACCTGATCAAGAGAGAAGCAACCATTAGTCAAAACAATCACATATTGTTCGATAAACGAGAAATTTATCCTGGAATTTGTTGCTTTTCCTGTCAAATATCACATTAAAGTGAATATTTTTGAGTATTTGACTTAAAAAACTAGACTCTTAACTATATTTCGATATTTTACAGACCAGCTCAACCTCACATGTATGAAAGTAAGCAGATGAAGACGACCAATTATCACTTTTCAACAATTCATTTCCATGGTGTATCATAGCAAGTTATGGCTTGTGTATTAGTGATACCCATTTCATTCCAAATGAATCACGGTAAACAAACCAAAGCTGAAGAGCTCTTTAATTGGCGCAGTTATTAATTAACACGGATACTGATGATCTCAGGTCGCTGGTTATTAAAGGATATTAGGGACTGATGACCGGAGCTTTCAATAGATATAACTATAACTATGTTCTCGCACACTGCGCCATATAAGCTGTTTATTTAAAACGTTACACATTGCTGTATGTAAATATTGGTGCAATACTCTTTTTATATATGATTATTATAAACTGTAATATGCTGTGTGTTAAATGTATGTGTTCTCATATCCTGCTGTCCTCAGACTTTACAGAAACACTACATTTTTTATAAAAGGTATAAAAGAAAAGTCTGACTAAAAATATCTGCATTCAGTCACATTTTTCAGTTAATTTGGTGTCAAAACATTTTGGAAATTTGGCTCTGAAACGTTAAAGCCAGCATAATAGGATTTAATAAATTACACACATTATTTCTGGGGGAACCCTGTGACTGCTGGAAGGATCTGAGTGTTTTTTAACAGGATTTCTGCTGTTTTAAGATGTCTTTTATGGACTGATTTCAGGGCTGGACAATTATTCAATATCTTGATCTTGTACTAAAGCCTCAGAAGAAGGTCTTGAGTTATAACGGACTTAAAACCAGTTTGATGACGTTATGATTGAGCATACATTTGATATCTATATATTTTGATCAGAAGTATTTTATATTGATGATTATATGCTCCACCCTCGCTGTCAGAACACTAAACTGGATTATTAATTGCTGATTAAAAAATACTGCCTAACTATATTTGGTCGTTTGTCCTTTTTTTTAGTCTTCATCAGCGTGGGTTCTTTTTTAAATGTGCTTTATAAATAAATATTGATCAAGAATCACATGAATTTGAAAAGGTGTAGCATCGTACGTCCGAAAACAGAAAAACAACTCAAGAAAAAGTTGTGCGAGACAAACAGGAACCCCTGCAGCTGCTTCTCCTCAGTCTCGTGATTTCCATATTGATCTGGGGCAGGCCGAGGCCGGAGAGGAACGATGACCCAGATCCAGCAGCTGTCAGGTCCCCGTCAGACAAACACCCCCCCAGGACCAAACCTCCAGATCGGGCACAGATTTATACCGAGACAAAGTTAGAAAGCCTTTCTCTCTGGCGCCATGTCAGCAGAAACAGCAACACACAGGAAACCCAACTTCAATGTTCCGCAAAATACAACAAAGCCCCGCTCCAATGTCCAAACTAAAGGAGAAGCAACTCGCTTCCAATATTAATAATTCAAACCTCTTATCTCCATGTATACGACCCAAAGTTGACCCGGAATCTAAAACAAAAATGAGCATGTCTTCGCCTCTACAGAAATATATTCCTTAACTTTGACCTGAAGCTGAACCTGCAGTTTCTTATCAGGAGACTTTTAATTCCCGTCAGCACGTTTTTGCATAAAATCATTTCCGAGAGACGATGGTAGAATATCTGAGCGCTGACCTTTCCACGCCTCCGCTCAGAGAGGCTGACATCTCTTACTGCCAAACACATGAAGTCTGCAGGAGTGAGTTAAAACAAGACACAGGAGGAGATGTTCTTCTGTTTGAAGTACTGTTGAGCAATCACAACAGAGCCGGCCAGCTAACCAATCAGAGCAGCCTGGGCTCTGGTTTCAGACAGAGGGTGAAAAGAGGAGCTGCAGCACAGACAGTCTGAGACACATGAAGTGCTTTCTGAACATTAAAGCACGGAGACATGTCCCAGGAGAGACGCTACATACTGGGAGAGGACTCTTTAATAATAGGAGCTTTAAGTGAACCACTAGAATTTAAAACAGTTCCTCTTCCTCATCCAGACAAACATCGACCGCGGCTCCAAGATGAAGTCATTTAGACGTATTGATTGTCGATGAAAGAGTCTTGTGTTTATAAATGGCCTCAGAGTTTGGACAGCAGTTCCCCATTTACTGATGAAACTAAAGATTAAACCAGAAGTTTGTATTTCATTTCCTTACAGGGACAGAAACAGGTAAACTTCATCCTGATTATTTGAGTTTCTATTTTGTCTTTCTGTCATTTTGATCTATCTGCTGAGAGAGAATGATACAACTATGGAAAGAGGTGTCCATTATCCTTTACGCTACAGCACGCTCTGGGGTGATGATGGCTAAACGAAAAAGAGTTGTTTAAAAAAGATTTAATAATATATGTTTAATAAATGCATTCAAATACAGAAATGACCGGATGTTAAGCCAAGAGTTAAAACAGAATTTAAATTAAATGGAAGAAAAAACGTAAGCATCATTTTTTATATTGAGTTGTTTTATACCAGATTAAATACAAATGTGTTTTAGAATAAATAAAAGGAGAGAATATAAAAAATACTTTGCTTCACATTCTTTCATGATTCATATATTTTAATGAACTTATTTATTTTGCATTCATTGATTTTAAATAAGTTTTTGATCATTAATATTTTTAGCTGCGATAATTAGATCAAATATATGTTGTTGTGTACTTTGAATACATAGATTGTTTGTGGTGTAAGTACTTAAAATTCAGTGTCTAATTATCTAAAAACAATAGCTTATGCATAAACAAACTAAACTGCAGACCCCGCCAAAATAAAAGCAGTAAAAGGGAAGATCTGTTTATTGATTGGACTGCAGTTAAAACCCCCCAGGTTGAAGAAGCATCCATCTCTTTGATGTGTGAAGGCTAAAAACATAACTTCACTTTCCTGCTGAACTCAGCACAAGGTAAGAGGCCGGTCGAGGTCCTTTCAAGCGTTTGTCTTAAGTTTGCCGTCAGCGCTGAAGCCCGGGTTTGATCCTAATGAGGCTCTATGTGCTGATGGTGGGGCTGTTGGTGTTTATGGAGGGTGCTGCTGAGATGCTCAGGTGTTTAACAGCCTCAGAGGACAGAGAGTCTGCAGGTTTTTAATCCAGCCTGTGCTTAAAGTGAGAGGGAGTGAAGCTGAGGAGAAGTCTGAAGGAGGTGAATACTAAAAAGCTGCAGAACTTACCAGAGAAATATTCATATGATTCGGAGGCGCTCTCAGATATTCTTCCTTAATGCCATTTTATATATTTATAGATTTTGAATAACTTTATTTTTATTTGATATATATGTTTATTATTTTCCACAAAAAGTAAATGTGCTTGCAGACACACTGCCCGGCCAAAAAAAGGTCCCCCTCTGATATCCGTTGGACCGCCTTCAGCTTCACGGCACGCATTCTCTGTGGCATCGTTTCCACGAGCTTCTGCAACGTCTCAACATTTATTTCTGTCCTGCATTAATTTTGATGACGGGAGATTCAGACCACTGCGCAAAGTCTCCTCCAGCACATCCCAAAGACTCTCAATGGGGTTCAGGTCTGGACTCTGCGGGGGCCGATCCATGTGTGAAATGAGGTCTCATGCTCCCTGAACCACTCTCTCACAGTCTGAGCCCGATGGAGCTGGCATTGTCCTCTTGGAACATGCCCGCTCCATCAGGGGAGAAGAGATCCATGGATGGAATAACCTGTCCTTCAGTATATTCAGGGAGTCAGCTGACCTCATTCTTTGGGTTGCTGAACCTAGACCAGACCAACTGCAGCAGCCCCAGATCATAGCCCTGCCCCCACAGACTGGTGACCTGTTTTGGCCGGGCAGTGTATAACAATACATATAATAAAATAAATAATAATATATGGTTTGGATTTCTTTTTTCTATTATTTTTTTTAAGCAATCTATGACTAATCTTTTTTTTGTTGCATAATTAACAGAGTTTTGGAGGATTAGGGCCACATGAGAAAAGTGGAATATGTCCAAAAGATTTGACCTAAACATCAGAAAACCCAACCATCGCAAACGGATTTCACTTCAGTGTTTACCTAACTTTTAGTTCATATTTAAAAACCAGAGAAACCTCAAGCAAACAAAAAAGCACAAATAAAGTTCATCCCACAGACAGACAGACAGACAGACAGACAGACAGACAGACAGACAGACAGGAAGTATTTATGTTACTCACCATCCTTCCTTTCTTTGACCAAGTTGTTGAAATGCTTGAGTTTTTTCCTCTGAACTTGTTGCTTTAGAGCTAACGGCTAAGCTAACTAACGGTCCCAAAACACGGCCGTTATTATTAAAACTACCGGAAAACTGAACCAAGCCTTAATCTAACACTCATCCAGCTGTTTCTGAAAGGTGTTCTAGAGCTTTTCCCCGTTACTTGACGGTGGCACTGGTCACACTGGAGGGACTGGTTTCAGTTTCTTATAAAGACATTATTAGCTTCACCTGCTAGCTTCATCAGAGGTAGTTTGACAGGTTAGACGTTAAGTTTCAAAGCTGCAGTACTGGGTCTGACCACAGACATTGACTGATGTTTTCCATGACACAATCCAGAGGGCGCTGTTTTAACACTAACAGATGAAACTGTTTAACGTGGTGGTGGTGATGATGACGACGACGACGATGATGATGATGATGATGATGATGATGATGATGATGATGATGATGATGATACAAACATTATAATTATAATCATACTCATTCATCATATTTATAATAGTAAAATGTATTTTTAATTTAGGTTTTTTTCTAAAATAAAGATTAGCCCTGATGTGTTTATGCTGTAAGAGAGGGTCAATGTGTGTGTGTGTGTGTGTGTGTGTGTGTGTGTGTGTGTGTGTGTGTGTGTGTGTGTGTGTGTGTGTGTGTGTGGACAGATAAAAACAAGGACACACTCAAACCTCAGACACTCCAAACAAACCCATGTGAGTTAATATATTTATCATGTATTCTAATAATGGCCACGTAGAATCTGTCTCTCTTCTGACCTCTTCAATCCTTTCCTCTCATCTGTTTTTCACTCCATAAGATTGTTCCTTTGTGTCTGTACGCTGCAGTCTATCCATTTTACTGTATTACAACAATATGAACATAGAAATACATACAGGTGTATTCAAACTAAACTGTTAATACAGCCTCTTGTTGACGAGGGTACAAAAACAAACACCTAGAAAAATAAAGACAATCACCTTCCTAAACTTTCCATCTGTTTCACAAAAGTTCATTCTTTATACAAATTAATTAACATTTGTGTTTCTTCTTTTTAAAGGAAAACAATGTTCAATTATTTTTAAATATTATTGATTTATAATTATTGGCTTTTTTAAATGTTTGATTTTATTTTTAATATTATTCAATATTGTTTTTCATTTGTACAAAAATGTTTTTGTACAATAATATTTTATAGCTGTTTAACACTTGGCTGTTCTGCTTTACTACATTTCTATCAACGTTCTAAAATGATCTCCTCTTTTTGTACATTTGATCTTTCTTCCTGCTCTCACATCAACAGGAGAGCTTGTATACATTTACTCAAATTCAAATACAAATATATAAATACATGAACAACTGTGAATAAAACATCCAAGTATAAGCGACTCCGTTTGAAGATAAAATGTTTATTTAAATATCTCTAAATATATCAGGCACTATAGTTATCATCTGTATATTAAAACACGCACAGAGCGGCTACCTGGGTCACATGGAGGACGGACGACTGAACACCCGCAGACAACACAGAAGAAAAGAGGAGTCATGATATTAATACAGGAAATTAAATATTTAAAGTACATACATTTCATAAATCAGTTTACAATTTAACTCAAATAAATCAGGAGAAAATCTCATTAAATACAAACATCTGTAAGAATATAATTTCGTGGTAAAGAAGCGACGTACAGCGTTCACAGTTCAGCGTATGGCTTCAGATATAAAACAGACAGAGAGACAACAGCTCGTAGAAACACAGAGATGCTACAGGAGGAGCTACGCTTCTTTGGAGAATAAATACGGAACAATTCAGGGGAAAAGAGGACATGAAGCGATGGTCTTTAACTCATGTTAATGCACTAAAATAATATGATGAGACACCAAAAAAAAAGCAGGAAAATATTCATTAATTCCCTAAAAAGTATTTTGTTTTGCTTCCCTTAGCAGTCTCACTATATTGAATTAATACCTTACATTTTGAGTTGATTTAAGTGTTTGTCTTTATAAGAGTGGGCGAACTTCTGGAAAACAATGAGAAAAATGTGTAAAATCACTCAGAATAAAGTCTGTTTTCTGCCTCAGGAGAAAAACTTGTTTTTGATGGATGTTTTTCTTCAGATCATTTATTTTGTAAATCAATATTTTTAATTCTTAGTCTGACTTTTATTTAAGGGGTTTACAAATCCAATAGAATAATTATAAACAATACTCAGAATAATTCCGCTTCATCAACCCTTTTCCTAGATATTATGGCTTTTCATGAACAAAAATCAAAGAAGACGGAACTTCTAACTGAGATTTGAAAAGAACAGGCATAAAATAATAACACAACCAATGACAGACACTAAAAAGTGCGCTGCAGCAGGACGACACGTTCAGCAGGAGTCATGGAGATAACTCATCGGATCCTGAGGAGGAAAAATATGTTTTTTGTTTATTTATTTCTTATTTTTTTGGCAGCGACAACACTCGGCCTTGTGTCTGTTGCTAGGCGACGTGTGGGTAATTTTTAGCCTGCAGGACGGCGGTGGTGGTGAGAAGATTTTGAGACGTGAGGATGAAAAACTCCCTCTGATAGAGGATGAATCACCATATCACATCTATTGTTAACACCGCTGCGTGGCAGAGAGGTAATTTACTGTCAGCCTTTGAAAAGTTACAACAAGAAATAATATTATTTATCAAAGATTAACCCTCAAACTGTGGCCTGTTGCACATTTCTACCTCTCCAGCTTCTATAATCTACTAGTTGTGGATCTATCTGCAGATTGGGGAGATGCTTACGAGGGTTTAAGGAAAGCCTGATTCCCTTTGAGGATCAAACGAGGTGCAAGACAGAAAAATATACCGATTTACTGTGAAGTTTTGCACCTTCCTCTGGCCATTTCTGCACAACACTACCAATGTATGTTCTGATATCTACTGATTATGGATCCATTTGCACATCTGGAGATGCTATACTGTGTGTGTTTGTTATATTTTTGCACACAAAGTAAAATCTTTTGCACAACTTTAAGTTATAAATACTGCATCTAAACCTGATATAAACCTGGATAGTTTTATTTTAGTTTTAAGGGACATTTTCATCTGTAACATTTGCTCTGTGTCCGCTGGGCTGCAGGTTGAAGGTCCTGTGGTTTCTCTGGTCGTTAATAAAGAGCAGCAGGAGTCTCCACGGCTTTCATCAATAAATTATAAAGTTCAACTCATTTAATTCACCTTCAGTCAGTTCATTTTAAATTCACATTTTCTGTTTCCTGGCTCGTTTAGCACTTTTCACCTCAACGCTTTTCAGCTTTTATCTAAATGCAGAAATGGAAAATAACAGAATAAGTAACCTTGATGTTTTGGTACTTTTTGAACTATTTTTCGTGCCACATTTTCAATTGAAACATGAGTGTTTTACTACACTACTTGTTCATGAATTAGAATGATAAATGATAGCGTTAATCATTCTGCAAAACAAATAAAGATGGGATCAAAAATCTGCAAATTATAAGCAAAGAAACGGTGAATGATAAAACAAAGGTCATTTCTTTGTTGGATTTAGAGATGAAAATGAAGCATGGTCCCCTTATAAATAAATAAAACACATAATAAATGACGTTCTCCAAGAAAGACTGATGGAAGAAACCCTTCACGAAAGATTGCATTGAGTCTTAAAAGTAGAGCTGCAACTTACAGTCATTTAGTTACTGGTTATTCTGCCAAATATCTCTCCAGAAAACGAGAGGAATTGTAAAAAAAGTTCCATCCTAGTTTCTCAAAGAACAATATTAGGTTTATTAATGTCTTGTTTTGTTAAATATCTTCTTATGTAATGACATAAAACAGTGTCTCCATTTCTGAGTTTCTGAAAACAGCATTTTTTAGGACATTTTTGCATCAGGACGGCACTACGGCTGTGGATTAGTGGTGTGTTGTTGCAGCTCTACTTAAGTGCTAGAGTTACGGGACGTCAGGACTTTGGCTCGCTATTTATTTACATTATGGCTACTGGGACTCGAAGGGAAAACTACATTTATAGAAGCGCTACATTAAATAGTCTTTAAGTCTGACTCACTTTTAAACTCATCGTACCATCAGAGCAGGCAGGAGTCCTAAACCCTCAGGGTCCGACAGAAACACCTGCAGTAACTCTGAGGAAGAGAATACTAATGCTGATTAAATCAAAGCACGCGTTGCATCCAGAGGAACATTTTCTGCTGGTTTCCCCATCATGCTCTTCTCAGACTCCTGGTTTTAACCCATAACGATGACAGTTAGTCGTCTTCGCCCACCGGCTGTAAAGTTGGCATCCTGATTTCACCTGTTGTGTCTCAGTGTTCCCGATCCCGACGCCGCACCGGGACAGCGAACAGAGGCAGGGTCCGAGTCGGCGAAGAAGAAGTCTCGGGATCGGAGTTTGTTAGCGGGTCTTCGGCTTTGTGGCCGCGGCGCTCCGAGGACCCGGAGGCGGAAAGATCCTGGCAAACCTCGTAGGAAAACTTCCTCTTCTGGAGCGCCTCGGCCCGGACGGCGAGAGATCGGGCGCAGACGGTCAGGAGGACGATGAGCGTGCCGAGCAGCAGAGACACCATCGGCCACAGGACGCAGTGCAGCAGCACGCTGGTGTCGTGGGAACGCCGCCACAATACGTCGTCCGGTCTGGAAAACACAAGGAGAACAAAATAATGAACTCCATAACAATGTTTAACAGTCCGACGTTATTTAAAAGAAAACAGGCCTAAAAAATCCAGACATTTTTAAAAACGTTTTTCTCCAAATAGTGTTTTCACTTCATTTCTCTTTTTCTTGAACATTATTTGTATCATTATGACTTTATTCTTAATATATTTACTTCACGAAATCACGAAAAAAACATACTTCAATAATCCTGATTTTTTTAAACTCTGTTTTCAACATTTTTTAAAATATAATTCACGAAAAATGTGACTTAGGACATATTTACTCATTTTAATGCAAAACTAATTTCACATTTTGAGTTAATTCCTGAAAATAATCACTCCATAGAAATAAATAAACAATGCTCAACACTTCCACTGAATTGAATTAATATCGGGATAGTAGATTTCCATAAGGCCGTCCAAAAAATATCCTGCAGGGTGCAAAGCTAGCATTAGCATTGCTAAGCCACTAGCAGTACATAGCAATTGTATTAGCTAACATAGAAAGCGATACTAACTGTTATTAACATTATCTGTACTTTTAGAGACAAATATCTCACTGTTTTCCGAGGAGAAGCTTTACCTCTTTCATTTATGATTCATTTACGGTCATCATTCAAGAAGGTTTGGACAGAAACGAGTCCATATCAAGTTTATCCAGAACGAAACCAAGTCTTCACTAATGCTACAGATCTGCATTCGGACACGTGGGGATATAAACCCATAAATCAAGAGACTTTCCCCCTCTTTGAGTGCTCCAGTTCTTCTCTTTCCTTTAAACCATATTTATGAAACCAGCTCCCACTGGGCTGCTTATTTTTGAAGCAGCGTTTCCTCACGCTGGTCCTCGAGGTGCAGAGATAAAAATAAAGCGAGTCGAGGTCACAGGTAAACATCAGCTGAAGGATTACGCTGACAAGAGATCTCAGTTCCTACTCCATAATTGTTCAGTCCCTGTATAAATAGGGGCCAGAATAACCTAAATACAACCACAGGATAAGGTAGGGCGGTCGGTTTGAACGTTCAAAGAGCTGCTGGTTTATGTCGTTGCTTTATTTGTGTAATCTTAATAAACTCCAGGCACGTCTTACTTGTCCTTTGCAATATCCTGCCGCAGAAACACCTCTTGGACCTCATGACTGTTAAATTGACAATAAGAGTCATTTCGTTGAGGTCAAAGGTCTGAAATGTAATCTCACACATCCCTCTGTTTTCATTTTCCCTGAATCACACCTGGAAATGGGTTTTTCTGTTTATTCTGAGGCTCAACTCCTCAGCTAGCATCAGCTCATGGAAAAATATGTCTGGCATCCGAAACACAAGGAGACACATTTACACTGAAATATACACAGTGATGAAGAGAATCAAAATGACCAAAAAAAACAGACCAAATGTAAAAAGAAAGTCAAAATCACTTAAAAAGGGACTAAATATTACTAAAAGAAACACAACATGACTAAAGGGACACAAAGAGACCAGAAAAGACATGAAATGAATGAAAAATAACCAAAATGTTTCAAAAGAACTACACAAAGTACAACACAATTCAAGTTAAACTGTCTCGCAGAGGTCAAAGGTCTTGAACGTAATCTCACACCTCCCCCCCCTGCACCACACCTGTAAAGATGTGTGTGTGTCTCCTCACCTGCGCTGCTGGTTGAAGAAGCAGGTGAAGGCCTGGGTGCTGACCTCCCGGCTGAAGTAGTCCTCCCACCACAGGACGCTGTCTCGGTTCTTCTGGTTGTCTCGCTCACAGGGCGGCACGTAGGAGCACTGAGAGAGAAACATCGAGAGATCAACATCGAGATCAACATCGAGAGAGAGACATCGAGAGAGAAACATCGAGAGAGAGACATCGAGAGAGAAACATCGAGATCAACATCGAGAGAGAGACATCGAGAGAGAAACACTGAGAGAGAGACATCGAGAGAGAAACATCGAGATCAACATCAAGAGAGAAACACTGAGAGAGAGACATCGAGAGAGAGACATCGAGAGAGAGACATCGAGAGAGAGACATCGAGAGAGAGACATCGAGATCAACATCGAGAGAGAGACATCGAGAGAGAGACATTGAGATCAACATCGAGAGAGAGACATCGAGAGAGAGACATTGAGATCAACATCGAGAGAGAAACACTGAGAGAGAGACATCGAGAGAGAAACATCGAGAGAGAAACACTGAGAGAGAGACATCGAGAGAGAAACATCGAGATCAACATCGAGAAACACTGAGAGAGAGACATCGAGAGAGAAACATCGAGATCAACATCGAGAGAGAAACATCGAGAGAGACATCGAGAGAGAAACATCGAGATCAACATCGAGAGAGAGACATCGAGAGAGAAACATCGAGAGAGACATCGAGAGAGAAACATCGAGATCAACATCGAGAAACACTGAGAGAGAGACATCGAGAGAGAGACATCGAGAGAGAGACATCGAGAGAGAGACATCGAGATCAACATCGA
>NC_086365.1:16728662-16731162 GCF_036324505.1 Eleginops maclovinus
CTGATTATGAGAAAGATCCACCTTTAGCTCATTACACCTGTAATTTAAACCCCACATAAAGAAGTACTAACAGCAGTGTTGTTGTTGTTGTTGTTGTTGTTGTTGTTGTTGTTGTTGTTGTTGTTACCTTTGGGTTGAGGACCAGCTGCTGTTCGTCAAAGTGCAGCAGAGCCACGGAGTTTGACTCGGAGTTGTTGACGAAGATCTGCAGGCAAGGGTACAGAGAGGTCCCCTTACAGTCTGCCCCGCACGTGAACACACACTCGAACATCTCCTCCGGACGCAGCACCGACACCACCTGCACAAAGACAGCAGCTTTAATAACCTTCATTGAGTATGCATTAACTGAAACATGGTAAAAACACGTCATCAGTTTATTTGTTAGCAAACAGTAACCGTCAAATGTTAGCAACGGTTACATACCTCCACTCCGACATGAGGTCATTAATATAAAAAGGGGGCCATAGGCTTACACAGGCCTGTAGGCCATCTCTGCAAGTGTGTGTGTGATGTGCTGGGAGGGTGTCGGAAGGTCTGCATTGGTGGTGCGTTGGGTCTGCATAGCTCCACTTCAGTGGAAGCATTCGGAGCGGTAGTTGACACTGTCAGACACGCAGGGCCCCCTCCTCCCTCATGGACGCTTCTGATAGCCCTCCCGAATCCACCGCCACTGCTCCTCCAAGTCTCTTCATCGTCATCCCATCAGCTTCACAGAATTGGGAGCAGCCTCGATGGCTTGCATAGCTTTAACTGTCTTTGAGCGACTCCCTTGCAGATCGGATGCATTACAACAATAGGCTATATTATATTATACAAAATAAACTGGATATGTTAAAAAGACACACAAACAAAAATGACAGAAAGATGATGCCCCGACGCGCCTGGGTAGACTGTCGGAATGGCGGTACTCAAATTATGTCGGAATAGAGGGATGTCGGAATAGAGGTTGCACCACGTTAGCAACACACAGCTAATGCTATTCCCCATTGTACCTCCTTTACTTTTGACCCCCGTCAGTAAGACACAACACATGTTTTTCACTCATATAGTTCTGCAGTCTTCCTCAAACACATGTTAGACAAAAAGCCAAAAAAACCCTGCATGTCTCCTGCTTTAAGGTCAATGCTAACGTTAGCATGTCAGGCTAACTAGCTTCTCAGTGGATTTGCCAATGACGTAAATGTGTTTTACATGGGGCCTTATAGCTTTAACCTCCTCATCTATCTAGACATCCATTGCATATTTAAGGAGTTTTTTGTTGTGTTTAGGTTGACAAATAAGTAGCATTTTCAACGTCATGGTGCTATCGTTAGCTTAGTTTGACTCGTCATTGCAGCAAAATGGACAGTAGGTGGCTAAAAAATGATAATCAGCTTTTACTAAATATTGTCTCAAATCAAGGAGTAATTTATCAAACTACTATAAATTCTGAAGGTAGGTCTGCTCTACCTTCTATTAATATGTGAGTGATTTATATTACAATACAGATTTATGCCCTGCATGTTTCCCCCCTTCTCATTAAAGGACTTCAATAGGAGCCACAGGCAGCAAACTGAATATCAACACACACACAATCAATCTGTGCAGATCTGAAGTCTGAGCTTTCTCTATCACTCAGAGAGGTCAGCGAGCTGCAATAGAGTCCAAGTATTGTGATTTATGAGATATTAAGCTGCAGATTAGAGGATGACAGAGTGACTTTGTGATTTGAAGACATAAAAAAACAACATCAGGCCCCCACTCTCTGTAATGCAGGAAACAGATGCAATAAGCTAACAGCAGAATAAATCAAGCCGGCGGGAACTCATCATCCGCCGCAAAGAGCCGGCCGTGATTTATTGCAGAGTAAACCTCCTTGAAACGCTCGGCCAACAGTTTTAATAATCCACAGTGCAGAGTGACGCAGCTCCGAGGACCAGAAACCCACTTTGTATTGACGGTAAAAAAAATACTCTAAGAAATGACGTCATAAAACTCAAGGGTTTTTTTACCTTTCTGTCACGTTTTACTTCTGCGGCATAGGAAATAGATTGATTGTTGTGACCTAAACAAGACAAGGGTTTTAAGCGTGTAATGCTGTAATCATTTAATCTACCATATGGATTCAGAGAATGCATTGACCAACGCCTTTTCCTTTTCATAGCTTCCAAAAAACCGCATTTGTGTGAAGGAAACACCCGGAGAAATACTGAAATTGTGTGTGTGTTTTTTAGGGGCCCTAGCCAATAGGATAGTAGTACCATAGTGATGTCACTGTGTTCTGGAATTCTGGGATCTTAACCCTCTGCAGACCGTTTACATGCACTGAAACCCTGTAGAACACACTACAGGAGAGGTGTGGCAATTGAACCTTGGAAGCTATTCTGTAAGTGAAGAAACCACATGTGGGATCCCAAAACACACCATGAGAGGGGAGAATGCACTTTTCCCTTTACTACGACTACAAGTAAATACACACTTATGTAGAAAATGTGATCAAAGTTGTATACTAGTCTGACAT
>NC_086365.1:17036162-17138662 GCF_036324505.1 Eleginops maclovinus
ACAAACTCCATCAGAGGACATCAGAGTTTCACAATATCCATGAAATATGTGTTTCCAGTACTCTCCAGTACTTCTACTTTACTCAAGTACAAGACCTGAGTACTTCTACTTTACTCAAGTACAAGATCTGAGTACTTCTACTTTACTCAAGTACAAGACCTGAGTACTTCTACTTTACTCAAGTACAAGATCTGAGTACTTCTACTTTACTCAAGTACAAGACCTGAGTACTTCTACTTTACTCAAGTACAAGATCTGAGTACTTCTACTTTACTCAAGAACAAGATCTGAGTACTTCTACTTTACTCAAGTACAAGACCTGAGTACTTCTACTTTACTCAAGTACAAGACCTGAGTACTTCTACTTTACTCAAGTACAAGATCTGAGTACTTCTACTTTACTCAAGAACAAGATCTCAGTACTTCTACTTTACTGAAGTACAAGATCTGAGTACTTGTACTTTACTGGAGGTGGGTGTGCTTTGTCTTCGTTTGTCTTCCTTTGCGTCTCCTGTTGACCGTTGCTTCAGTGTTTCTGGATGTTGCTTCAGTGTTTCTGGATGTTGCTTCAGTGTTTCTGGATGTTGCTTCAGTGTTTCTGGATGTTGCTTCAGTGTTTCTGGATGTTGCTTCAGTGTTTCTGGATGTTGCTTCAGTGTTTCTGGATGTTGCTTCAGTGTTTCTGGATGTTGCTTCAGTGTTTCTGGATGTTGCTTCAGTGTGTCTGGATGTTGCTTCAATGTTTCTGGATGTTGCTTCTGTGTTTCTGGATGTTGCTTCTGTGTTTCTGGATGTTGCTTCAGTGTTTCTGGATGTTGCTTCTGTGTTTCTGGATGTTGCTTCAGTCTTTTATCAGTTTTGGGTTCTTTTTGATAGTTTTGCTCCCTTTTATTTTAAGTGAGGAACTTCTTCAGTGGCTTTGGAGTATTTTTACATTTTTTCAAATGTTGCGTCTGTTGGTTTTGCTTGTCTTGATGATCGTTTTAAACCAGCTTTTATTCATCTTGATCTATGTTGAGTCACTTCGTGGTAACTTTGGGTCTCTTTGTGGGCATGCCAGCGAATACTGTTCATGGAAGACCCCTTTAGGGTTAGGGTTGGCCTGTCACTGACCCTGGCACCCCCTCTCTGCAGCTTCTGGACGTCTTAAAACCTGGATTCTCGTCCCACAGTTTTCCAGGACGGTGGAACAAACGGACAGAAGCCTCGCTGTGAGCCGACAGAAAGTGTGACAGCTCTTTTATCTCCCAGAAACTAAACACGGATCAGACCGGTTTCACGCTTCCCTCTTTTTCCAGAGCTCCCCGACTTTTCCGCTCACTTCCAAATGTCGTGAGTCAGGAGGGGGGGACACTGGAGTCTGACAAACAGCTGCAGCTCGTTTAGCGTCTGCATAAAACACGGAGAGGCCCCACTTATCATTCATGTGTCTGGAAAGTAGTTTTTAAGACAGCTTTCAAGTAAAAAACTGCACTTTTGGTATCGACAAACAAAATGGGATGTGGAAACCTGAAGTTTTTGACCTGTAAAACCTTGAAGTGGTGCCCAATCACTGAGTCCACTCACTGTTCTTCAGTTGTTGTACTTTTTACTGCATCTGAAAACTTAAGTAACTTTGAGAACTACCAGCCTGGAGGGAGCTGCAGTAGTCCAGGGGTGAGAGGACTGGAGCCTGGACCAGAACCTGCATTGCCTCCTGGGACAGTAGGGGACAAATGGGATGTATTTCTATGTGTCATTATTCTGAGACACTCAGTCATTATGTGGATTTACATCGAAATCTTGAGAAAACTTTGTAGAAAATGAATGTGGAAACATTATTACGGAATATTTAATTTGCCAAAGTGATAAAGAGATAAGCATCACATGTTTGGGTCAACACATTATTTTACCACTGTTTTAGCGTTGTGTTTAGAGACATTTTGAGCAGAACTAATGGGATTAAAGTCCCCCTCATTATCCGAGACACGCATCCCTCCACTTTAATTAGTGGAGTCATCAAACAACGCTAAGTGGATCTGAAGCCTTTAAATGCCATCCGGCCTCGAGAGGGTTTCTTGGTGTCGCTGAGTCATGCTAACATCTCCCCTCGTCTTCATCACGCTCACTGAAGAGGACCCCTGGGGGGGGCCTTCACACCCCCGAGAGATTAACGCCTCGTGGCGGAGGACGATGTGGTTACAACAGGAAGTCCCCTGCAGAGCGCTGCTCTGACGCCCTTTAATTTGGCGGGGTGTGACTTCCTGTGTGCCGCGGGGTTAATGCGAGCAGACGCGTGTTGTTGTTGTTGTTGGTGTTGTTGGTGTTGGTGTTGTTGGTGTTGGTGTTGTTGGTGTTGGTGTTGTTGGTGTTGTTGTTGGTGGTGTTGGTGTTGGTGGTGTTGTTGGTGGTGTTGGTGTTGGTGTTGTTGTTGTTGGTGTTGTTGGTGTTGGTGTTGGTGTTGGTGTTGGTGTTGGTGTTGTTGGTGTTGGTGTTGGTGGTGTTGTTGGTGTTGTTGGTGGTGTTGTTGGTGTTGGTGTTGGTGTTGTTGTTGGTGTTGTTGGTGTTGGTGTTGTTGTTGTTGTTGGTGTTGTTGGTGTTGTTGGTGTTGTTGGTGTTGGTGTTGTTGGTGTTGGTGTTGTTGGTGTTGTTGGTGTTGGTGTTGTTGGTGTTGTTGTTGGTGTTGTTGGTGTTGGTATTGTTGGTGTTGGTGTTGTTGGTGTTGTTGGTGTTGGTGTTGGTGTTGGTGTTGGTGTTGGTGTTGGTGTTGTTGGTGTTGGTGTTGGTGGTGTTGTTGGTGTTGTTGGTGGTGTTGTTGGTGTTGGTGTTGGTGTTGTTGTTGGTGTTGTTGGTGTTGGTGTTGTTGTTGTTGTTGGTGTTGTTGTTGGTGTTGGTGGTGTTGGTGTTGTTGGTGTTGGTGTTGTTGGTGGTGTTGTTGGTGTTGTTGTTGGTGGTGTTGTTGGTGTTGGTGTTGGTGTTGTTGTTGTTGTTGGTGTTGTTGTTGGTGTTGTTGGTGTTGGTGTTGGTGGTGTTGGTGTTGTTGGTGTTGGTGTTGTTGTTGTTGTTGTTGTTGGTGTTGGTGTTGGTGTTGTTGTTGTTGTTGGTGTTGTTGGTGGTGTTGTTGGTGTTGTTGGTGTTGGTGGTGTTGTTGTTGTTGGTGTTGTTGGTGTTGGTGTTGTTGTTGGTGTTGGTGTTGGTGGTGTTGGTGTTGGTGTTGGTGTGGTGTTGGTGGTGTTGGTGTTGGTGTTGTTGTTGTTGTTGTTGGTGTTGTTGGTGGTGTTGTTGGTGTTGTTGTTGGTGTTGGTGTTGGTGTTGTTGGTGTTGGTGGTGGTGTTGGTGTTGGTGGTGGTGTTGGTGTTGGTGGTGTTGTTGGTGTTGTTGGTGTTGTTGGTGTTGTTGTTGGTGTTGTTGGTGTTGGTTTTGGTGTTGTTGGTGTTGGTGGTGTTGGTGTTGGTGTTGTTGGTGTTGGTGTTGTTGGTGTTGTTGGTGGTGTTGTTGTTGGTGGTGTTGGTGTTGGTGGTGGTGTTGGTGTTGGTGGTGGTGTTGGTGTTGGTGGTGTTGTTGGTGTTGTTGGTGTTGTTGGTGTTGTTGTTGGTGTTGTTGGTGTTGGTTTTGGTGTTGTTGGTGTTGGTGGTGTTGGTGTTGTTGTTGGTGGTGTTGGTGTTGGTGGTGGTGTTGGTGTTGGTGGTGGTGTTGGTGTTGGTGGTGTTGTTGGTGTTGTTGGTGTTGTTGGTGTTGTTGTTGGTGTTGTTGGTGTTGGTTTTGGTGTTGTTGGTGTTGGTGTTGTTGGTGTTGGTGTTGTTGGTGTTGGTGTTGTTGGTGTTGTTGGTGTTGGTGTTGGTGTTGGTGTTGGTGTTGTTGGTGTTGTTGGTGTTGTTGGTGTTGGTGTTGGTGGTGTTGGTGGTGGTGTTGGTGTGTTGGTGTTGTTGGTGTTGGTGGTGTTGTTGGTGTTGGTGTTGTTGTTGGTGTTGGTGTTGGTGTTGTTGGTGTTGTTGTTGGTGTTGTTGTTGGTGTTGGTGTTGGTGTTGTTGGTGTTGTTGTTGGTGTGGTGTTGGTGTTGTTGGTGTTGGTGTTGGTGTTGGTGTTGTTGGTGTTGGTGTTGGTGGTGTTGGTGTTGTTGTTGGTGTTGGTGTTGGTGGTGTTGGTGTTGTTGTTGGTGTTGTTGTTGGTGTTGTTGTTGTTGTTGTTGGTGTTGTTGTTGTTGGTGTTGTTGTTGTTGGTGTTGTTGTTGTTGTTGTTGGTGTTGTTGTTGTGGTGTTGGTGTGGTGGTGTTGTTGTTGGTGTTGGTGTTGGTGGTGTTGGTGTTGTTGTTGGTGTTGGTGTTGGTGTTGTTGGTGTTGGTGTTGTTGGTGTTGGTGTTGTTGTTGGTGTTGGTGTTGGTGGTGTTGGTGTTGTTGTTGGTGTTGGTGTTGGTGTTGTTGGTGTTGTTGTTGTTGGTGTTGTTGTTGTTGGTGTTGGTGTTGTTGTTGTTGGTGTTGTTGGTGTTGTTGGTGTTGTTGTTGTTGGTGTTGGTGTTGGTGTTGGTGGTGTTGTTGGTGTTGTTGTTGTTGTTGAAAGTTCACTGAGAGTTCACTCTCTCTATTTATTTGATTCACTTTTAGAAATCGACTCAGAATTTTCCAAATGAATGACTTGTGTAAATTGTGAAGCAGAGGTTCAGTCAGAGGGAGGTAAAGAACTGATTGAACATTTAAAGTTTTGCAGATTTTGCAAAAACTAAGCAGTTTATAAACATCAGATTTTCATTTTGAAAAAGAGGTTCACACAAAGAGACCCTTAAAGATCTGGAGTCTCTTTTGATTCATTTATCTCCAACAGATGCCGATCTGACACCGATGGGTCCTTAAAGTATTCAAATGCAAAAGCGCTGAAAATAGAGGCTGAGTTATGAACAGCTGATTAACCATGAGCCGTTTCCCAGAATCCTCCTGCATGATCACACCGTCTCATCAGGGAATTAGGAAGGCCTATTATTCACACATCAGCAGCCCCCCCCCCCCTCCGGTCCGCTCAGCGTCAGCCCCGGGGTCTGCTCGGCCTGAGTGAGGGGGAGGAGGACAGCTACTGAGAGACTGTAGTCAAACTTAAACTTTGAAGCGTGGGGGGGTTGTGTCATCATTCAGTTGTTTCCTGTCTGGAGGGGGTCTTTGTGTGTCACTGAGGGTCTCTGCAGACTGATGCAGGTCCAGCTGAGGGGGTTCAGGTGTCTCTGAGCTTAAGACCGACTCTCTCCGATGAAGTGTTGACGTCATCCTGCAGTGACGGCATTGCCCCCAGGTTCTCACCCGTCCTGCAGGTGTAGGAGGGGGATTAATGGGGGTCTCTGCAGCGCTGCGGCTGTTTGTTGATGCGGTCCGGCGGCGGGACCGGAGCACCTGCAGCCTGTTGACGCTGCTGAGCCTCGTGGGAGGAGGCGCTGCGGACCCGGGCTCTAAAACAAAGAGAGCGGCTTACCTTCATCCTCCACCTGTTGACAGAGGAGCCGGGCACTGTGGGAAACTGCTGGGAGACCCTCCAGTCTATGGGTGAGACCCTCCCACCCAGGAGGCCCTCAGGCTGATGCAACCTACTGGAGGTTCTGTTCCCATAGAGCTATCCTGAATCTCTGTTACGTTATGAAGGAAGCCTTGAAGGCAAAATGGTGCGTTCAATGCCTCTTGTCCCTTTTTCAAAGTGTGATGTGTTCATGAGCATTCAGTCGTTCAACGGACAGAAGAAGCCAGCATTTTTAAAAGTCGGCATTTAGTCGAAATTCCAGAAATTTGAAAAAAAAGACAGATCTTTTAGGAAAAAGTAATAATTTTGAAGAAATGATCAGAAAATCAAATTCGAAAAATAAATCTGAAGTTTGAAAAGAAAATCGAAAGGGAAACAGATCGGGGAACTTTAAGAAGAAGAAGGTGAGGGCCACTCGAAGAAGGAGTCAGAATGATAGGAAAAAATGAAAAGTCACTGGGGAGAGGAGGGTTAAAGTTGAACATTTACTCTGACAACTCGAACATTTTCTGGGTTTCAAGGTGTGCATTTATCAGCACATGTCCCTCATTTCAGAGAGGACACTGCGGGACATTAAAGTTGGAATATATGAGAAAAACGTGACAAATAAACCCGAGAGATGATCGGAATTATGAGAAAATGATGAGAGATAAGGCAGACATTTTCCCAAACAAACCGTGGGTCTGTTCTGAAATTTAACTCGTGACGTACGTGGATGTTCTCTCTATGCTTATGAGAGAACGGTTTGGAAATTCTACGTTGTTTTAGGAGAACAAAACGTGGACATTTTCTGAGAATCATTTCAGAATGTTCTGCAAAATATTCAGACAGAAAAAAGCCGTCCTTTGTCTGAATATAATCTCCACTCTGCCCCTGCACATAACGGCTTAATATGTAAGATCATATTTGAAGAGCAGAAGACCTGATAAAGAGTGTACAGTGTACCGCTTCATTATGGGATGTGTGGAGGGTAAATATGGGTCTGATAATACCCTGACTCTGGGGACGGTTGCCCTTTCCACCACGAAGCTCCTGAACGTGACATTTGGACTCGGACGGAGGCGGGCGACCCAAAATACCAGCATGACCTCACAGACCCTTTATGAATAACATCGAGCTCCATCTTCTTAAGCCAGTCTTAGTGCTCCTGACTCCTGGACTCTGGTTCTTCCTCTCTGAGCGTCTGGAGGCCCCCCAGATGTGAACAGCTGTTACTTCAGAGCAGGGGGCGATGGGACACCAGGAGCAGAGGAACGAGGGGGAGTCGGGAATCTGAAGCCCTCAGCGTTTCCTCAGGAGGACATTAGACTCTGGAGGAGCGCTAAAACAACCCTCCTCCTACTGCTAGCTCCCTCCCTATTACCTCCCTCCCTTCTACCTCCCACCTACATAACGTCCTCCCTCCCACCTACATAACGTCCTCCCTCCCACCTACATAACATCCTCCGTCCCTATTACCTCCCTCCCTTCTATCTCCCAGATAACATCCTCCCTCCCTTCTACCTCCCACTTAACACCCTCCCTCCCTTACATTTCTTCTTTCCTTCCATCTTACCGGGGTACTTAACGACTTTCTAAAGTACTTAACCTCCCACCCAATGACATCATCTCTTACCTGCCAACCTTCCGACACACCTGCATACCTCCTTTTTATCCTACCTTACACCTACCTCCTACCTCCTACCTCCTAGAGTTTTCTGGGAGAACATTCAGGTAGGGTTCACGGTGATGTCAGAGCCTTGTGTTCCTAATGAGGAGGATGTTAGGAGGGAGGGAGGGAGGGAGGGAGGGAGGGAGGGTCCTGGTGAAGACTTGGATTCACCTGCAGGCGGAGCGTCCTGTTTATTGCTCTTGGAGCGGCCGCCCGAGTCGTTGAAGCGCTTCCAGGTGCTGGGATCAGGTCCAGGGCTTTAGAAAGTGATGACACAGCGCAGCGTTTCACAGGGAGAGATTTCCATGTTGAGACACGTCCTGCCCGACGCCCTGTTCACACACACACACACACACACACACACACACACACACACACACACACACACACACACACACACACACACACACACACACACACACACACACTGTGAGTTTAGTGTGTGTGTGTGTGTGTGTGTGTGTTGACCTTGCTGTGAGTCAGATAGTGTGTCACTCACAGGAACCAGACAGGCAGACGGTAAATAAAGAAAGGTAGAAATATGAAGACGAAAATAAATAAAATAACAAAAGGAAGAAATTCATTTTGTTATGTCATTTCTTTTAGCAGATATTCTTTCCGTCATATTATTTTCTTATGCATTGAAAGGATTTATTTTCTGTATACCTTTTATACATATCGTGCTATTCACCCCTTTATAGTAAGTCTCAGTACTTAATAAATATACACAGACATAAAGAAGAAGAACTAAAGCTGAAAAAAGCTTATTTCATTTGTCTTTATATTATTCATATTTCAACATATTTAATCTGATTGTTTGAGTTTTTCTACATTTATTGATTTAGTCTATTTATTATAATTGTATTATTATTATTTGATGTTTTATTTCATACTTTACTTTCTTTTGGGAATGAAATGCTTCTGAAGGCAGTCACTGACACACACACACACACACACACACACACACACACACACACACACACACACACACACACACACACACACACACACACACACACACACACACACACACACACACACAGCCTGTCAGCAGATGTGTGTGTCTCCTGAAGGTGGAAGTGGAAAGGAACATTCTCGGAAGTCACAAACTGAAGAGGTGCATTGTGGGTAACGTGGTGTATTTAGACTGGGTGTTTCAGTGCATCACATTCCTGCAGACGGTCACAAACACCTGCGGGGGTTGGGGGGGTGTTTAGTCTCAGGTAAAGACAGAAGAGGTCAATTAGAGCAAGCGTTCTCCTGGGTCTGGATGAGATGACTGGAGGTCCGGTTTCTGCTCACATCGCGCTGAACATCATTTTGGTCGTTCTGTTTATTTAACTGGTTCGTCTCTTATTGGAGAGTGTGTCTCTTATTGGAGAGTGTGTCTCTTATTGGAGAGTGTGTCTCTTATTGGAGAGTGTGTCTCTTATTGGAGAGTGTGTCTCTTATGTGTCTCTTATTGGAGAGTGTGTCTCTTATTGGAGAGTGTGTCTCTTATTGGAGAGTGTGTCTCTTATTGGAGAGTGTGTCTCTTATTGGAGAGTGTGTCTCTATGTGTCTCTTATTGGAGAGTGTGTCTCTTATTGGAGAGTGTGTCTCTTATTGGAGAGTGTGTCTCTTATTGGAGAGTGTGTCTCTTATTGGAGAGTGTGTCTCTATTGGAGAGTGTGTCTCTTATTGGAGAGTGTGTCTCTTTTGATGGTGTTTTGTCTTTAGGGTCAAATTGTGTCTTTCTTGTGGGTGTCTTAGTAACTGTTGGTCGGTTTGTGTGTTTTTTCGGTTGTTTTACTTCAATCTCAGGTTATTTTGTATTCTTGGTGTTTTTCCTCTTATCTCTCAGTCTGTCTCTTTTTTAAGGTATTTTCTGTCTCTTCTTTTTGGGTATTTTGTGTCCAGAAAGAGACGCTCTGAACAGAGACTCTGCTGCGGACCTGCAGGTATTTTTATTTAAAATATTTATGCTCAGGTCGACGTGATTAACACGCTCAGATATTTTTAATCCTCGTAAATCTGTAAATTAAATAACCCGATGTCCCCGGGCATTTTAAAGACGGACAGAGTTTATTATGAATGTCCAATAAAGCTTCTTCAGAGGTGTGTGTGTGTGTGTGTGTGTGTGTGTGTGTGTGTGTGTGTGTGTGTGTGTGTGTGTGTGGGGTGTGTGTGTGTGTGTGTGTGTGTGTGTGTGGAACACACACTTCTGTAAATAGAAAACACATCTGTGTGATGGGAAACACATCTGGGCAGCAGCGGGGGGGGGGGTGGACCTTTAACTGGACGTCTCCTGGGGTTAGGGTCCTAAAAATAGACGGCGTGCAGGAATGTGTGTGTGTGTGTGTGTGTGTGTGTGTGTGTGTGTGTGTGTGTGTGTGTGTGTGTGTGTGTGTGTGTGTGTGTGTGTGTGTGTGTGTGTGTGTGTGTGTTTCAGACTGATGTCTGAAGTGTTAACGAGGCCGGAGAGAGACGGAGGAGGGACAAAAAAGGTCCAAACACGCCAGGAATTCCCGTGTAGCAGCGTCAAGGTGCTGAAGAGAGGCCGGTGTTCACAGTCTCAGGTGTTATTCTTCATTTGATATATACATAAAGCCGGAGAGCGGGGCTGATATTCAGAGAAAGAACATCTGGATTGCTGAGATCAAAGTCAAGGTTTAAGACACTAGCAATAAACACATTAAAACAGAAGTCCACATTTCTCTGAGATCTTGAATATTACCAAGAAGAACTACAGTTGGTTAAAGTCCTGATATACAAGTTAAAGTAACCCACAGATGTTCCTTAAAGAAAGCTGGGTTCATCCAGGATAAAGAGAACTACGAGTCCTTCATCTTTAAGACAGAAATGTGGGTTTTTGTAGATGAAGTGGAAAAAATGCGGGAACAGTTTATACTCAGAGTAAACACCTGTGGAGGACCTGGATCCTCACACACCCCATGATTCAAAAATATAACATATTTTTGAATCATGTAAAACTTCCGGAATAAAGTCAAACGTTTTCCCAAATAGAAAAATCAAATATTACGCCATCACATTTCTTTTAAAGATGGACTTTATTTGTAGAATAAAAAATATGAGATCATTTTTCATGTCTTTCTGGTGGTTTTGCACGTTGTATATTTTCTGCAGTCGAGGATTTGAACGCTTCCTGCAGCCGGGAGACGAAGAGTCGGAAACTTCCTCGACTGGTCAAATAAACCAGACCTTAAAGTATAACGGAGTGACGTACCTCCCCAGGTATGAGACGTCTCCGTCTGCAGAGAAGCTGAGGGAAAGGAAAGGTCATCCCGTCTTCAGTCCCGAGGACATCGAGAAGAGGTCCAACATTTAAGATCTGCAGGTTCGTCTGGAGTCTGTCCCGGAGAGGATTTCAGATCAGACAGAATCTACCAGACACCTTAGATTCTCCGAGGTTAAAGCTGTAGAGGTGTGTGTGTGTGTGTGTGTGTGTGTGTGTGTGTGTGTGTGTGTGTGTGTGTGTGTGTGTGTGTGTGTGTGTGTGTGTGTGTGTGTGTGTGTGTGTGTGTGTGTGTGTGTGTGTGTGTGTGTGTGTGTGTGTGTGTGTGTGTGTGTGTGACTTCTGGGTGGCATGATACACAGCGACACACACTTCCTCCAGCTCTTCCTCCTCGCTCTTTTCCAAATAAAATAAACGGATCCCCCGGAACATTCCTGAGGAGCCTTCACCGGGGGGGTACACATACTGAAGTACAGGTACAGGTACTACAGGTACAAGTACTGCAGTACAGGTACCTTCCTACCTTCCTTCCTTCTGACCTATTGACCTTCCTACCTACCTTCCTTCTGACCTACCTACCTTCCTTCCTTCCTACCTACCTACCTTCCTTCTGACTTACCTACCTTCCTTCTGACTTACCTACCTTCCTTCCTTCCTACCTACCTACCTTCCTTCTGACCTATTGACCTACCTACCTTCCTTCTGACCTATTGACCTTCCTACCTTCCTTCTGACCTACCTTCCTTCTGACTTACCTACCTTCCTTCCTTCCTACCTACCTACCTTCCTTCTGACTTACCTACCTTCCTTCTGACTTACCTACCTTCCTTCCTTCCTACCTACCTACCTTCCTTCTGACCTATTGACCTACCTACCTTCCTTCTGACCTATTGACCTTCCTACCTTCCTTCTGACCTACCTTCCTTCTGACTTACCTACCTTCCTTCCTTCCTACCTACCTACCTTCCTTCTGACCTATTGACCTACCTACCTTCCTTCTGACCTATTGACCTTCCTACCTTCCTTCTGACCTACCTTCCTTCTGACTTACCTACCTTCCTTCCTTCCTACCTACCTACCTTCCTCCCTTCCTTCCTACCTACCAACCTTCCTTCCTTCCTACCTACCTTCCTTCCTACCTTCCTTCTGACCTATTGACCTTCCTACCTACCTTCCTTCTGACTTACCTACCTTCCTTCCTTCCTACCTACCTTCCTTCCTACCTACCTTCCTTCCTACCTACCTTCCTTCCTACCTTCCTTCTGACCTATTGACCTTCCTACCTACCTTCCTTCTGACCTACCTTCCTTCTGACTTACCTACCTTCCTTCCTTCCTACCTACCTTCCTTCTGACTTACCTACCTTCCTTCTGACTTACCTACCTTCCTTCCTTCCTACCTACCTACCTTCCTTCTGACCTATTGACCTTCCTACCTTCCTTCTGACCTACCTTCCTTCTGACTTATCTACCTTCCTTCCTTCCTACCTACCTACCTTCCTTCTGACCTATTGACCTTCCTACCTTCCTTCCTTCTGACCTACCTTCCTTCTGACCTACCTAGCTTCTTATTTAGCACCCTCCCAACCGTCTTGTGTCTCTCTCTGGACGTGTTGCTTATTATTTGTGTCTCGTTAATTTGCCCCCCCCCCCCCCCCCCCCCCTCAGTCTGGTCCTTGACTCCCTTCTTGTCTCCTCCCTGCCTCCCTCTGTGGTGCTCCAGAGTCTCTGGGACCCTCCCTGTCCTCCAGAGGGTCTTGGTTATGGGACCCAGTCGGCCCATTTATCAGTGGGAGCTGAGTGAGGAGAACATGAGAACCATATGAGTTAATGAGTGATTCATGAGCTTCTGTCTCTGTTCTCACGGCTCCCAGATGGGGGGGGGGGGGACAGAGAGGAGATGAAAGACAAACAGGCGGCGGGAGATGGAGGCGATAGCGTCCACCTGTCCCAGGAAACACCGCCCAGCTCGCGCTTAATGGACGTTTGTTTTCTCGCCTCATGCCCAGCTGAAGCTCTGGTGACGCGTGGGAACCTGAGGGAAGGTTCTGTAACTGGAAACACATTCTGGATCTGAGGAGCTTCCAGAACCAGACTGGGACTTCAGGCAGGAAATGTATCATTTAAAATCCCCTCCTATACAAACACAAGCGACACAGATTCAGAGATGAGTTGAGGACGTTCTGCACGTCTCTTTAGTCGTATTCCCTCCAGTTTCGGAGGTGTGCTGCAGCTTTGCATGACTATAGTCAGTGGGCATCACTTTGCAGACTTTCCAACTCTTTGCAGTGATTTGTCTCTTTTGGGGGAACTTTTTGCATCAGGTTGTAGAATCTTTTTATATTCATTTCTGATGTATTGATGTTTGGAGCCTCGTTGTTGTCTCTCTGCATCTCTTTGCATTAGTTTGGCACGTCTCTTTATTCATATTCCCTCCAGTTGGTTTTTGCCTTTTTCTAGTTGTGTGTCTTAGCTTTGCATGACTATAGTCAATTGGCATCACTTTGCAGACTTTTGAAGTTTTGCGTCTCTGTTCAGTGTTTTTTAATCTCGTTGTAGTCTCTCTGCATCACTTGGCAGTAGTTTTGCTTTCTTTTTGGTGTTTGTTTTGCATCTCTGTGGTTTTGTGTCAAGTTCTAGATGTTTGCTCCTCTTTTTCAGTCATTTTGCATCGTGATGCATGTTGATTTCTGTGAATTTGGTAGATTGCCATCATGTTGAAGTCTTTGTACAGATCTTGTTCTCATTAGTGAATCTTTCTTTTGCAACACTTTGAAGACTGTGAGTCTCTTTGTCGTTGTTTAGCATCGCTTAGGATCCGTTTCCTCTCTTTTCTTATTGATCAGTGGTATCCATACAACAGTATTCCTGAGGTCAGCCTGAGCAGCTCCTCCTCGTCCTCCTCTTCCTCCTGCTCTTCGCGGTGAGTCATTGATAAATATTGTGGGAGTGAGCGGCTGCTGAAAGCGGCCTCTTTAAACCTGACCTTCCCCCTGAGCGCGACCCCTTTGATATGATCCGTGTTGGGACCCTCGCCCTGCTCTTATCTGTTACGGTTCCCGCCCTGCGATCAGTACGGGGAACGCCCCGAGGGTAAACAGCTGACCCCGCACGGTGAAGCCCAGCCTGTGGAGCTTGGCAGCGGCGGCGGAAATCAAACCTTTCCATTTATTAGTTTCTGCGAGCCGCTGTTGTTGTAAGGATCGGAGATGAAGAGGGGCTCGGGATTAATGCGACCAGAAGGGAAACAAGCGAGCGGGCCGAGGAAGATGTAAATGCAGCCGGTTATTCCCAACACTTCAAAGAGTGCAGCTGCCTCCGTCTGCAGGATTTCACCCCGACTCAGGAACAATGCACCTGTTTGTTTCTCCGGGATGTAAAGAGTGTGGGACCAGGTGAACGTCCTGCAGGGGGGAGTCAGTGTTCCTCTCTAAAATCTGCCTCTGATCTGCAGATGTTCGTAGTTTAAATCATGTAAACAACAAACATTTATTGTGACTTTAACATGTTTTTGTGTATTCTAACGAACTCTGTGACCCTCTCTAGCGACTCCACAGGATATTTTCCAGTATAAGTCTCCTGCAGAAAGCCTGATTCCTCCCCAGGTATTTCCCCTCCCTTGTTTTGGTTTGGTGATATCTGCAGTTTGTATCTGGCGGTCGCAGGCAGGAGTGAGAGCGTCCGTCCTCACCTCCTGTCAGCAGAGCCGTCAGACGTCAACACGATGTCGTTCTGCAGAAACACCGACCGTCAGCTGCTGCAGGTCTGCGGTCACACACACACACACACACACACACACACACACACACACACACACACACACACACACACACACACACACACACACACACACACACACACACACTGCAGCAGATTGTGTTGCATGCACTGATGATGTGTTTTTTTGTGTTTGTGCCTTTGCTTAGAAACGACAGCGGAAAACACTAAAGTCGATACGTCAGGGACACACCACTTAAAATATCACTTTCATATATCTCCCTCATTTTATTTGGAATATATTATGTTTTACGAGGGATAACATTCAGATTAAGAGTCATTTTGACCAAAACCAGATGCAAAACAAATGATTAAGGTTCTAAGACACAAAGAGACAAATAATGACTTCAAAGAGACAAATAATGACTTCAAAGAGACAAATAATGACTTCAAAGAGACTCAACATAACTTCAAAGAGACTCAACATAACTTCAAAGAGACAAATAATGACTTCAAAGAGACTCAACATAACTTCAAAGAGACAAATAATAACTTCAAAGAGACAAATAATGACTTCAAAGAGACTCAACATAACTTCAAAGAGACAAATAATGACTTCAAAGAGACTCAACATAACTTCAAAGAGACAAATAATGACTTCAAAGAGACTCAACATAACTTCAAAGAGACAAATAATGACTTCAAAGAGACTCAACATAACTTCAAAGAGACAAATAATGACTTCAAAGAGACTCAACATAACTTCAAAGAGACAAATAATGACTTCAAAGAGACTCAACATAACTTCAAAGAGACAAATAATGACTTCAAAGAGACAAATAATGACTTCAAAGAGACAAATAATGACTTCAAAGAGACAAATAATGACTTCAAAGAGACTCAACATAACTTCAAAGAGACAAATAATGACTTCAAAGAGACTCAGAACGACTTAATTATGAGTTAACTGAGTATTTCATTATTTTGGTAAACGCACTAGTATGGGACAGGAAGTGTGTGTGGTGCCTTCAGAATAAAGCTCTGCAGCCACAGCCCCCCCCCCCCAACCCTAACCCTAACCCTAACCCACCTAACCAACGTGCCCCCGAAAATAATCCTGCGGTCCAAAACTCACAGCGACGCTCACCGCTGGAACCCCCCCCCCCCCCCCCCCTCAGAGGCTCATTAGCATCTCATTAGCATATGTGTCAGTCACCTGGACTAGGTGGTACCCAAGGGTCCTGCAGCTCTGGGACCGCGTCAGATTTAATGGGGCTGTCAGAGGGGGGGTGTGGTCTCCAGACCCTTTCCAAATAATTAGGCCTGCAAACAGAGGGCGTATTGTGCAATCCTGAACGCGGCTCTGACGGCACGTTCTCTGTGTGTGAGATAATACTCTGCAGAGGAAACGCTCCGGTCATTTTCCACAGAACAAGCGTGTGCATTTCCACTGAGACGTTTAGAAAAGAGCAGGTTCTGAAACCAGTCACCTCCCTGTAAACTATATCATCAAACCAGCACAAGAGTCAGAGAGCCTTAAAAAGAATACAACTAATATGATAAATACATTAAATATATGAATTAATAAATCTAACTTAAATAACAAAAGATAAAAATGTTAATTAATAAAAAAAATGTAAACAAATAAAATGTAAAGTAAAATTAAGAATGAAAAAACTCCAGATAATGATAAAGAGATGCGTCAGAAGAGAGGCTGATGTTAAAGACAGTAAAACGTGTGTTGATTCAATATTTGTACCAGGTTCAATCATGAGCTTTATTCATGCAGTTTGGTTCCTCCTCCTGCAGGGGGCGCTGTGATCAGGTGACTCAGTCTTCCGGGCCTCCGAAAGAGAAATTACATAATTTTCTTGGAAAGATTGGTTCGGTGTTGGTGTGGTCTCCCTCAGCGAGCATTACTCTAGGACACGCTCGTTGACAGCCGAGGTATTTCTGTCTCAGGAACTCAGAGACGATTCAGAGGGTCTCTACAGCGTGGGAGATTAAATCAGGGAGGGATACAGTTTGTGGTCGTGTCACATCTTTAACTTGGTACTTCCAACCTGTATGTGGTAGTTGTGCATGACCACATCCCCCCTCTGACAGCCCCACTAAATCTGACGCGGTCCCAGAGCTGCAGGACCCTTGGGTACCACCTAGTCCAGGTGACTGACACATATGCTAATGAGCCTATTATTCAAGTCTTCTTGCTAGCTGTTCCTATGTTTTTGGTAGTTTGCATCTGCCATGGTAGTTTAACTTATTGTGGGTACTTGTGCATCCCTTTTCTTGGGAGTTTTTTTATCAGCTTTTAGTAATAGCATCGAGTATCTTATGGAACTTAAGTAGGTGCGTAAATACAGTCGGTAACGTACAGCAAATTAACTCGTTTGCTCTTTAAACACCTTCCTCTTTCTCCCATCATAACTCTTCCCACCAGAGGTCGTTCCTTTTTCAATCGGAGGCTAATAACTCCCACTCTGCAGGCCGGCTTTGAACCTCAGGTCTGCAGATGTGTTCCAGCTGAGCGTGTTGTGAAACAAACACCCATCTGATCGATGACAGACACACACAACACGCATGACATCATGCCGGGGGAATGCTGCGCTGTGATTGGTCGGCGGGGGCGGACAGGTATGATGCTTTCAGACCACACAGCGCCGTCGTACCGTTTCCTCTTGTAAATATTTAGTGCTGTCTGCAGCTGTGTGTGTGTGTGTGTGTGTGTGTGTGTGTGTGTGTGTGTGTGTGTGTGTGTGTGTGTGTGTGTGTGTGTGTGTGTGTGTGTGTGTGTGTGTGTGTGTGTGTGTGAGTGAGTGTGCCTCAGGCCAGGATTAATTGCAGTGTTGCCGGTAAGGAGGATGTCTGTGATGTGGTGAGGCTCACCTGTGTGCAGGAGTCTGACTCTGGCTGCAGGTGAGTGTGTGTGTGTGTGTGTGTGTGTGTGTGTGTGTGTGTGTGTGTGTGTGTGTGTGTGTGTGTGTGTGTGTGTGTGTGTGTGTGTGTGTGTGTGTGTGTGTGTGTGTGTGTGTGAGCTCTGGGAGTTTCAGGTCAAACCGGCGGGATATCTAGCAGAATTCCGGTTCACTGCAGCGGGATACAGCTTTTATTTATGGTATTAAATTAACATTATAGATGAAGCGTCGCCCTAACAACGAGGCTTTATATCATAAGAAATAATAAAGAATATAAAATCATTTTAAAAATCAGGAGGCTGGTTAACTATGTGTGCTCATCTTTCCCTTGGCGGTCTTTCTTCATGTTGGTAGCTGCGTGTGTTATAAACCCTGTATGAACTATTTATTCAAATATTATTCACTAATTAAAAGAATGCATTTGGGTCAAATTGGATTTTAATTTCGGTCCTACAGGAGTGATGGATTATGGGGGAACCACCACCACCAATATGACAGAGGTCGTAAAGAGCCGACATGTCAGGAAATAACACACACACACACACACACACACTTCATGTTCCTACAGCTCGGAGCGAGGCGACAGTAACCGAGAAAAGGAGCTGAGAACCCGGGGAGTGTTCATGGGTCATTGAAGGTCTCCTCCCTGACTCACCGCAGAGAGGTGTTTGGGCGTGTGTCGGTCTATCGGTGATCTCAGGTGAGTCTGAGGACTCTCCCTGTTTCTCAGCTCAACTGAGCAACACACACCTCTTAATATCACAGACAGATACACACAGAGACGATCGTCAGCGAATCAAGCGCTTCCTGAGCACTACTGATCCTCTGCACACTGCACAGTGTTCCTGCAGAGCGTCCTGAGGAGGGAAACTCCTTGCAGACGGAGATCCATAAATCAGATCCCGGTGACAACAGCTCTGTGTTTGGACACAAACAGACGAGCTGATAGAAAATATTGATAAAATCCCTCATGAGAAGTTTACAACATGCTGAGTGTCACGGTAAATTCCCCCCACCGCTCATAAAATATACATTAAAGATAAAGCAGAAGATATGAAGCTTCCTGAACAGCCGCTCTGCTCTCTGGGGAGGGAGATTATGACGTGCATCAGAGGAACACACAGGTTCGGTCTGTACAAATAAATATATCCATGGTTATGTCTCCAGATATTAAATCAGTTTATTGAACATATTTATGGTATCGTCGTCTCTCTGGTATCAGCTGTCCAATAAAGTCACAAAATGACCCAAAAGAAATATGAAAAACTGCTCATTTTAAACTGCATTTATTGAAAAACACGATTATATTTCTTAAAAAGAGCCACAAATAAAACGTCTTTTATAGATTTTAAGTCAGAAAATACTGAATAATGTCCCAAAACTTTCCAATTCTTCCAGCACTTCATGATCTGCAGTTGCTGTCCTCTGAATGGTCTGTTTGAATTGATTGCTGCATGCTGATTGGACGAGCTGATCCTCTTCCTCTATTTAAACACCAAAGGGACGGCCCCCGACTTCTTTCCTTCTCCCTCCACAAACGAAAGTCATGGTTAGACTTTTAGTTGCTTTCAGACGTTGCTCTTCTTTCTCTACTGGTGAATTTTACACAGAAAGACCACAAACCCCCTAAAAACCACGACTAAAAGAGGCTGAAAACCACTAAAGTGTGTCCATTGCCTCAGAAGGACTCCACAGAGCTTTAATGCAAACAGCAGCTTCAGTTCTGCTTTCAAACGGTTGTTTTAAAGGCGAGGTAGCTTCAGTTTTCCTTGGGTTTTTGTCACGGACAGACTAAAAAGCTATAGACCGCAGAGGAACCACATACGACTTAAGACAGACACAAAATGATTGTAAATCGATGCAAAACTTCCACAGATGGACTCTTTACACTGTACGTTTGATTTCAAACCCTCTTTGCTTCAGTTCGTTGCACGATCACAGAAAACCTCCTGCTCTGATTTGCACGTCCCTTGGAGGGAGCGTGCAGCTCGGGTCAAAGAGGAACCCATTAGAGTTTGGAGCGGACCTTGTATTTACCGTGGTTGTAAATAAAGCGATTGGCAGCTGAAGTGTTGATACGCTGCAGACCCTCTGAACATCCCGCTGATCAACAGAGGAAACAAAGAGGGGTTCATAACCAGCGTCACATATTCCAGGTAAAAAACCCTGGAAAACGTTGCCATGATATTTAGTGTTGGGAAAGTCTGGAATATTTTAAAGTTGTTGGGGAGCAGCCGCAGCTGGAATATGGAGCTGATCCATTTCCACTTCTAATCACGCTGGGCTGAGGCTGAACATGTTTCCATCAAAGAGCCGGTCAATATCTGCAGGAAAACACATCCAGACTGAGAATAGAACATTCATCAGTGCTGGTGGATTACTGAAAGGACCAAGACCTGAAGTCCTGGGTCTGATAGGCAAGTTGTTGCAGAAAAACAACAGAAAATGACACAAAAACAACGACCATGATGCAAAGGACCACGAAGAGATGGAAAACAACCCAAAAACGGTCATAAGGAGGTCCAGAAGAACGACAAAGAAACAGTTTGCAAACCAACCAGAATCTGGAGGTTTCAGACTGCAGAGTCACTGTTAAAGTCTTCTGTCTGTATTCCCCAACAAAAAGCCATGGCAGGAAAGAAGGGGATGTAGTTTTAGTTCACTTGGATTTAAATGGCGTTCCTGTGGCTGTCCGCCTCCAGGAGACACAACGCTTTAATAGCAAGTGAAGACACCAAAGAGTCTCCTCGGGAGGAGAGGCAGCGTCTGATGAGGAGCCTCCTGCAGAACTCCTGAGGAGCATACAGGACGGAGCTACAGGAGGGGAGACAGCCGGAGGATAAGGAGCTTTACGTGATGAAAAACATCATCAGTCACCGAACAGGACGTAAAGGACTCCAAAGATTAGATGCATGCACACATTAAATAAAGACAGATATAAAAAGATATTATAAAATGTATTTAAATTACTGGAAATATATCAAGTTGTACAAAATACAAATACTAAGTAACGTTGTTTAAGAGAGGAACTGATCAATTAGTCAAAATGAATGTAAGAATTTAAAATAGTTTGAAAAGTATAAACAAATAAAAACGTGAAATAAACAAAAACCCCTAACCCTCACCCTCATGGACCTTTACACCCAACCCCACCTGACCTCTGCTGACCCTCTGACCACAGGAGAAGGAGTCAGCGTGGGGAGGGGTGCGTCCTGCAGACTGGGAAACTCCTGTCCGCCCCCCCAGATCTCCCAGTGACTGCGTCATGGAGCCCCCCCCCGCACACCCTCAGACTGCAGCCTGCACCAGGAGGCGGGAAACATCCCAGAATATCCCAAACATTCCTGGTCCGGGAATAACCGTCTGCCGGCCGCAGGACACCCGCTGAGTCAGAGCCGGGGGAGCACAGTGTTTTTGTTTAGAGGAACTTTAGGAAGAGATGCAGACCTAAGACAGGCCCTCTGCGTCAGAGAGGAAACTCTCTCGCTGCGTCACTGTGCTGGAAGAGGAGTTTTCACACAGACATTTATTCTTGATATCCCGTTTGTATTTATTTATTGTACCCTCCATTTTGTTCATTTTATTCACATTTGTATTTATAATTACCAATTTCCTTTTACATGACTTTTCTTTATCTTTGCAAGAAATGTTTTTATTATTTCTTATAATTTTTATATTTACCTTCATCTTTTTTTAATCACTTTTTACTTTTTTTACATTTACCAATTCCTTTCACCTTATTTTTTGTATCTGTTTAATGATGTATTTGATTATTTCTGGTATTGTAATTTCATTTATATACTTTTTAATTCTTATTGTGTTTTTATCTTTACCTTTTTTTAAAACTATATTATTGTCTAATTCATCTTTTTTCTCAATAATTGTTGTTTTTAAAATAATTATTCATTTCCAAAAAGTTTACTTAATATTTATAAAATTCTTTATTTTTTAATCAGAATTTAATTCTTTTTCTAAACCTGTTTGGGGTCATCTTCAGCCACGTCCAGTCCTGAACCCGGATCGTGCATCCTCTGTGTTGATCGTGCAGCTCTATCCTGAGCTTTGCGTCGGTTAAACGGAGTAAAACCGTTGCTGTGATCTGGTTATGTCTTTGCAGGGGGGCGGGTAATGATGCTGGAGGAGTTTTTGTTCTCCCCGGGGGGGCGGGGGGGGGGTTTTACCCCCATGAAGGTCCTGATGCTCTAAGCCCTGGAGGTGTGTGTGTTGTGGTTTGATCTCAGCCAACAGGAATTCATTACCTTCCTCACAGAGACTCCTGCAGAGCGCACAGGTCCCCCAGCAGCCTCTGCTGCAGCGGCGTGGGAAACACAGACTGGCTTTGGGAGTGGGCGGAGACTTTGTACTGGTTAGCTTGTTAGCACCAGAGGTTTGTAAACCACTCGGTTATTTACTGACGTCTGCTACAATCTCTCCAGCTTGTGTTAACCTCAGACCTGAGTTCAGGCTCACAACCAAAAACACATTCAGACGACCATTGACCTCCAGACCAGGGGACAGGAAGTGACTCATGTCAGGGTTTGAGGACTCATTCCTGCACCTCTCTCTGGTTGTTTCCTGAAGACTCACGACTATCATGACCTAATGTTTTACCTGCTGGCAGCTTCATGTGGCGTCCGGACCTGCGGGAGAGTTCGTTTCTGAGTGAGAACACATGGAGACTGGATTAGTGTCGGCCATCTGAAGAGAAATTGCCTTAAAATGAAGGTTAATTTGAGCGATTTTCCACCAATCTAACAATTCCTTCCGATGAAGGGAAACAAACGTAATGCAGGTGAAAACAGCCGTCCCTCGAAACCTAACTGAGGATGTTCTTTCCTTGAGTGGGAGGCCAGATTTAAGTAATGACTTTACCTATCCAATATTTCTTTACACCAGCTTGTATTCCCAGTGTTCCCTGATCCCTCTGACGGACCTGCCCTCGGCCCGGGACGATGACGCCTGATCAGATTTAAAGTCCAATCTTTTTCAAAAGTGATGCAATGTGGGAGCTGCAGGACTTGAAAGAGCAGGAACGGACCCCGTGATTTATTTGCCCCGACAGCTCTGCATGAGTTCACCGTCTGACCTGAAGCTGCAGCATTAAACCCAACTGGTTTCAGCTATTATACCCAGTGGGAAAATGGGAGAGGGAGTAATTGGATGGACCTCTGCACCGCCAAACATGTCAGCATGCCCGTTTCAGAGCCAGATGTCGGGGCTTTGATCCGGATTTATGTGCCTCACCTTTCCTGATTGTCTCATAGTCTGGCGTCGCTGTTCTCCTCGATCGTCCTCAGGCGGCCCGGTCCTCCTTAGACGGTCCGGTCCTTTTCAGACGGTCGGATCCTTTTGAGACGGCCCGGTCCTTTTCAGACGGCCCGGTCCTTTTCAGACAACCAGATCCTCAGACGGCCCAATCCTCTTCAGACGGCCCAATCCTCTTCAGATGGCCCAATCCTCTTCAGATGGCCCAATCCTCTTCAGATGGCCCAATCCTCTTCAGATGGCCCGGTCCTCTTCAGACGGCCCGGTCCTCCTCAGACAGCCCGGTCCTCTTCAGACGGCCCGGTCCTCTTCAGACGGCCCAATCCTCTTCAGATGGCCCAATCCTCTTCAGATGGCCCGGTCCTCTTCAGACGGCCCGGTCCTCCTCAGACAGCCCGGTCCTCTTCAGACGGCCCGGTCCTCTTCAGATGGCCCGGTCCTCTTCAGACAGCCCGGTCCTCCTCAGACAGCCCGGTCCTCTTCAGACAGCCCGGTCCTCTTCAGATGGCCCGGTCCTCTTCAGATGGCCCAATCCTCTTCAGATGGCCCAATCCTCTTCAGATGGCCCAATCCTCTTCAGATGGCCCAATCCTCTTCAGACGGCCCGGTCCTCCTCAGACAGCCCGGTCCTCTTCAGACAGCCCGGTCCTCTTCAGAAGGCCCGGTCCTCTTCAGACAGCCCGGTCCTCTTCAGACAGCCCGGTCCTCTTCAGATGGCCCGGTCCTCTTCAGACAGCCCGGTCCTCTTCAGATGGCCCAATCCTCTTCAGATGGCCCAATCCTCTTCAGACGGCCCGGTCCTCCTCAGACAGCCCGGTCCTCTTCAGACAGCCCGGTCCTCTTCAGACAGCCCGATCCTCTTCAGACAGCCCGGTCCTCTTCAGACAGCCCGGTCCTCTTCTTCAGATGGCCCGGTCCTCTTCAGACGGCCCGGTCCTCCTCAGACAGCCCGGTCCTCTTCAGACAGCCCGGTCCTCCTCAGACGGCCCGATCCGCCTCAGACGGCCCGGTCCTCTTCAGACGGCCCGGTCCTCCTCAGACGGCCCAATCCTCTTCAGACGACCAGATCCTCAGACGGCCCGATCCTCCTTAGACAGCCCGGTCCTCTTCAGACGGCCCGGTCCTCTTCAGACGGCCCGATCCTCCTTAGACAGCCCGGTCCTCTTCAGACAGCCCGGTCCTCTTCAGACAGCCCGGTCCTCTTCAGGCGGCCCGATCCTCCTCAGACGGCCCGGTCCTCCTTAGACAGCCCGGTCCTCTTCAGACAGCCCGGTCCTCTTCAGACAGCCCGGTCCTCTTCAGGCGGCCCGATCCTCCTCAGACGGCCCGGTCCTCTTCAGACGACCCGGTCCTCCTCAGACGGCCTGGTCCTCTTCAGACGGCCTGGTCCTCTTCAGACGGCCAGATCCTCCTCAGACGGAACCACTTCCTGCAGGAGTTCTGGTTCTCAAGGGTTGGATGGAAGAGGATCAGAGTCACCTGTTTTCAGATCCGACCAAAAATGAATCGTTTTCAGAGATCTGAGATGAAGGTCCGGATTACTGGAGGAGAGGAACGGGATCTCTGGACTTTTTGTCTGAATTCTGAAAACGTGTATAATTTGACTTTTTCTGAATAATTTTGTATTTTTTACAATTGAGGTTTTCTTTTCACAGGTTTAACTTTTGACAGATCTCATATAATAATGTCACGTGTGGATTTAATCCTCTCTTAGTTACATTTAGCGCTAAGGTGGCCAAGTGACATCCATGAGTCACAGGCAGACTCACAGGTAGACTCACAGGTAGACTCACAGGTAGACTCACAGGTAGACTCACAGGTAGACTTACAGGTAGACTCACAGGTAGACCTCCAGGTCTGAAATGATCAAAGTGCTCAGGGTTCATGTTTGACTGAAATATCTGACCCACTTTGATGTACTATAGTGGGACTATAGTCCCTTCTCAGAGAACCCAGTCCTGTTGGTGACGCCGTGCTCTCTCTTTTATGTGTCTGTGTACACTGAGCTTTTTTAAAGGTTTATCTTCTAATGCCTCAAAGTGTTTTCAGTGTTTTGGGATTGGTTGTATTTTCTTTGGCGCCACCGCCGCCTCGATCAAACGCTCAGAAATAAAAGCCGGGCCGCCTCCTCCGTCCAGAGTGCTTCGTCATTTGCCATCCCAATTTGTTTTGAGGCCGCGAAGGCATGTCTTTGGTTTGCCTCAGTGAAGCTGTTAACACATAGCACATTTTTACACGCTGCCATTAAAAGCCACACTCTTTAAAAAAGGGCTCTGCTTTATTTTTAGCTCGTCTCCGATGCAGAAGAAAAAGTGGCTTCGGATCGACTGAGAGCTGCCAAACGTCCGCTGAAAGCTTCGGAGCCAAATCCTGCACTTTAGTGGGACAATCCCCCCTCATTTAAGGGGAACTTTAGTGGTATCAAGCCCTGCAAAGATGCCCACCCACCTTCCCCCAATTACACCCCCGCACCCTGCAGCTCCACACAGCGAGACAATGTGATTACCAGAGAAACGCTCGCTGAAACTGGAAGCAGACGGGGATTTGTTCATCAGCTGGCAGAGCTCCGAGGCCCCTCCATCCCCAACAGATCCACCCACCAACCACCACCAAAACCCCCCAAAACCTCCACCCAGGACCATCCTCTGACACCCAGACTGAGCGACAGCCTCATATGTGGTGTGTGGGAATGTGTGTGTGGACCGCAGTGTGTTTAACGTCTGACACCCGGAGATAAACCGTCCACCGCCACCGACGTTAACTTTCCAAATAAATCCCTCCCCAGTGGGCCGTTAGCTCCGGTCCTCTGTCAGACATTAAAAATATAAACCTTTTATTAAAGTGTTTAATATTTCTCATGAACACACACTCAGGAAAATGTGTCCTATCGTCCAGAATATTGCATAGGCTCACAGTGGGCAGAGACTGCTTATATTTAACTGTATTCATGCCCTTCTTTTTGGGTCATTCCACTTTCTGATAACTTCCTGTGTTTTCATTTAAATGTAAGGAGACCGAAACGTGCTGCAGCTTCAGAAAGGATGCTGATACGGAAACTCCTGCAGAAACATCTGCAGCAGCTCTTCAACACATGTAGCATTTAGAGACATTCAGCAAAGGAAACACGAGCAGTTTACTAAAAGCTGCAGAAACCAAACGCTGCAAATACACAACGCTGTTACAATTAAAGAGACGCTTTCGGCTTTTATTTCCTCTACGGATATTTTTCATACATTTGTTTTGACCCAAAAAATACTACAGAGAGATGCAAAATGAATATAACTCCTACAATGCATGAGAAAGACAAGCAGAACAGCTACAGTTTGAGGCAAAATGACTGAGAGAAGATGCAAAATTAGTTAACATGAGAGCTAAACTGTTGCAGAGATGCAATCAGTTTTTTATTCAAAACGCTGCAAGAAGCTCCAAACACATTGGAGACCAGGGGACACTAAGAGGTGACACACACAGCTAGGACCAGAGCGCTGGGTGAAGTTCAGGGTCATAAAGCTGGACTGAAACTGAAATGTAAGTCAGGTTTTGCTGCTGTGAGCTATCTAACCTATCCCTGTGTTCCCTGGTCGGCCTCACTGCCCGTGGTTCAGTCATCACTGGAACGAATTCTCTGCAGTCAACTGTGTTTCCTCCTCCTGGTATTTATAGTAATCTTATCAACAAGCAGCCGACCCTCCCCAGGAAGGACTCCATCACAGAGCCGCTCTCAGAGTGCCGACGTCTGCTGTTCCTCGCGGTCGCTCTCATGGAAAGATGCTTCCATTCCCGGCGGGGCCGACGCACATGTGAAGCTTCGGTATTGATTACAGACTCCATCTGTTGTGCGTTTTCTCCCCCCTCCCCCCTCCTCCCTCTTTCTATTGTGAATTACTCCCTTTGTTGTGTGTTGGTTTTCCCATCCGTTCTTTCCATGAGTCACTCAGAGAGCTGCGATCCAGGCGATCCGGAGCGCTTCCACAGACGGACTCCGTGTTTGTGGTTTTCTCATCAATAGGCGCTCCATTGTCTCCGCACACCCTGGGAATCAGAGTGGGCTGCGTTTTAATTCACAGGAACGCTGCCGCAGATATTACTCTCGTTTCCCAGGACGATGTGTTCAGGGTCAGACTCGAGGACCATTCAAGAAGCAGTTTGGCCCCCGGAGACAGGAAGTACTTTTAAAGTTGTAGGACTTTTAACGTGGGATATTTTTAGGTTTTTACTCTGTAAATGCATCAGAAAGCTCGACTTACTGATGCATTCATTCATTTATTATCAACTGTCCCAGACACATTTAATACGGAGGCCAACAGCTGTAAAATATTTCCATTAGAAACACTGCAGCTTCAGAAAGGATGCAGATATAGAAAGTCATGCAGAAACATCTGCAGCATTTAGAGAATATTCAGCAGCTCGAGGAAACATGAGCAGCGTTTACTAATAGCTGCAGAAACCAAACACAACGGAGACCAGGGGACACTAAAGAGAGACGCACACAGCTGGAGACCAGGGGACACTAAAGAGAGACGCACACAGCTGGAGACCAGGGGACACTAAAGAGAGACGCACACAGCTGGAGACCAGGGGACACTACAGAGACACACAGCTGGGACCGGAGCGCCAGCTCTCTGTTGTTGGAACTCACCTGAAATCCTAGTCTGATACCATTGCTGTTGGATAGCTAGTAAACCTTTCTTACATTTTAGGTAAGTGAGGGTGCTTTTAAGAACCACTCCCAAACCCAGGAAATGAGGACTAGTGTTCGATTGCTTGGCTTCCAGCTTCCTCATGAACTGCTCATCCAAACAGTTTCAAATTGGCCTCTGAGCTTCCTTTGCTCCTCAGCTAAACTCTCGCCAAGTCTGACATCAATTGGATGAACTGACTCAGAGACAGAGTCCTGAATATCCTCTCGTTTGTTTCCCGGGGAGTTGGACCAGCAGTTTGTGTAAACATGGCGGCTGTTTGAAGCACCAGCGCCCTGCAGCCTCACCTGAAGACGCCCACTCTTTACTTTTCGGTTCTCCGGTGTCCTGGAACAGATGGAGAACCGCTGAGCTAGCTTCCCTCCTCTCAAAAACACTCACAGATCCTCCAGACGTTTTAAAATAGTTTGTAACCACAGAGTCACAACAAGGAAGTGAGGAGCTACTCCTGCATATCTGTTACCCTCTGCATGGTATTCCCATCAGCCTCACTCTCCCTCTCTGACCCGTACAGAGGATGCAAAATGAAGAATAAAGCAGATCGATCGGTTCCTGATAACCCTCCTAACTCTTCTTGTGGAGCAGCATAACAACCGCTAGATTAATATCCGGGGGGAATGATGGAGCATCCTGCAGAACTTTAAATGAGAGGAACCATCAAAGGAGGTCAGCTCAGTAAATAACTCCAGGCTGAGAGTGAGACATGTTTACTGTCCTGGATCTTAAAGGGAAATCATTTCTGCTCAGCTAGAGGACCAGAGGAGGCTAACAGTCTGCAGCTCGTCCTAGCATTAGCATGATGTTTGTTAACATCAGCATTATGGTCCTGGAGCCAATAGATAATCTGTAAATATAGAGAACCAAAAAAGGCTAACAATAGGCAGTCAGAATCCAGACTAAAGCAAACTCTATTAGCATTAGCACTTGATCTTACTTTTGTGTTCCCTTTTACAACTCATAACAAACCAGAGTTTACCCAGAATTAATGCAGTCTTCTTTTTACTTAAGTTTCCATACTGAGGCCAAATCACGAGAGTTTCAGGTGTTTAAAGTTACTTCAGTTTTCTCCAGAATTCAAGGGAACGAGGGGGGGGGGGGTTATTGATTTAAAAACCGTCCCTTCTCTGGTGGAGAACCCTCTCCTCTCGGAGCCTCAGGGATCCATACTTTGGGAACAGTGATCGTCAATAATCTGGCTCTCCGTGGCTCCGCCGGCTGGCAGCTGGCGGGGGAAAGGAGGACGATGCATCAGTAAATCCTCTCTAAGCTCCTCTCTTTGAGGAATCCATCGCTGCAGAAACACTGACACAGAGCTTCCATTACCCTGCTGGCAGATCCCCCCGCCAGCAGGGGAGGAAATGAGAGTAATTATTTCCTGAGTGCAAGTCAAGACTGAGCGCGGGATAGTAAACCCCCACCTGAGCGGCAGGTAGTCTGCTGAACCACCTCCGCTTCAGAGAGCGGATCCTCCCAATCCAAAAGCTGCTTCAATAATTCCCTCTTTCAATCCTGCAGCTCCTGTTTCAGTCTCCTCTCACATGAAGCATTTGGAAATCTCTTTCCACTTTACTTGGTTTCAGAGTCCACATTTAAATCATGACGGGTAAAGAAAGAGTCATTTTCCCTCAATGAGGAACAACTGCAAAGACCCTGTGGATTTATAACGCCTGGACACCCCCCCCCCCCTGATGTAAAACCCTGATGAGTCCATGCTACCGTTCCTACAGTGCCAGAAACCAGTCCTCTAAGAATTTGACCGGGCGTTAAAGTGAATGTTTCCTAGTGGCTCAACTGTGGTACTACAACTTCAAGTCAGTCACGTGATGCCATCGGGCCCAGAAACACTTTTCCCATTGACTTACACTGTGAAAGAGTCATCTGTAAATCAGCAGATCATTTATTTTAGGTATTTAAATGTTGGCCCCAATACTCGAAAGGAGCTTGTTTCAATCATTAGGGTCTAATAAATGGACAGAGGTGTAAAAGATCCAGAGAAGAACTAGAAAAAGCTGCAAAACCTCTCTCCAATTCTCCTAAAAATCCTCTGCCTATAAGGGTTCAGTTTGGATGGGATGGATCACCATAAGAGATATTCACTGGATCAGTCACAAGGAAAAAAGGGGGAGAAGTAGGAGAGAAAGGAGGAAATAGGAACCAAAATAAAGCATGGAGGAAAAGGATGTCAGGAAGGAGTGGAATATAGAAAGATCAAAATGACTTTTTGTAGAGGCTTGATAAAAAATAAGACTTAAAATCACCTTTTGAAGTCTTATTTTTTATCAAGCCTCTACAAAAAGTCCCTGATTTTAATGAAGCATGTCTTCACCTTCAAATTCAACCCATTTCCAAATGTCTTTAGGTCTGAATCAGGCTTTGTTCTTCTGTTAATGCCACATAATAACATGTGGTTGCCTCTGGGATCAAATGCGTTCAATCATCCAACATTTCTGCCTTTTTTTCTCAGGAAGGAGGTGAAAACCCTCAATGAAAAGGTTTGTGTTGTACTGTCAGCAACAGAGAGCTCTTATTCCTTGCTCCTTTTACAGGATTTTCCCAGAATGCATTGCTCTCTGTCGGAGGGGGGGGGTTGTCTGTATTTGGCTGCATAGACCGGTTGTCAACAGGCCCCGTCAACAAACCCTCGTCTCCATAGAAACGTCCAAATACACGGGAGAAGAGAGGCAGGCTCTCCGCCTCTGCAGCCGGTGGGTTTGAGCGGGGAGGCGGGTCAGAGGAGCGGATCCTTTAGACCTGTCAGATACACTTAGACAGAGCGGGGTGGGGGCGCCGAGTCACTCTGCCCCGTCCTTCGCTCAGAAATCAGCAGCTGGAATTGTAAAATCGAAGCAGATGGAAAAGCAGCCTGCGGCCCGGGAACTCAGACCAGAGGAAGCTAACAATCTGCAGTTTACCTTAGCATTAGTATACTGTTTGTTAGCATTAGTTGTTGTTGTTGATGTTGTTGATGTTGTTGTTGTTGTTGGAGATAAGCCTCGCCTCTTGACGCAAGTGAACGTAGTTGATGCCGCGGTAAAACTTGTGCAAGTAACGTTGGAAGTAGACGCACCATTAACGAGGACCCGGGTTGATAGAAAACATGTTTAGAACAAAGAGGTTTTGAACAGTGTCAGCTAATGCTACCTGATAGCAGCTAATCCGTGTATAGCAGCTAATGCTACCTGATAGCAGCTAATCCGTGTATAGCAGCTAATGCTACCTGATAGCAGCTAATCCGTGTATAGCAGCTAATGCTACCTGATAGCAGCTAATCCGTGTATAGCAGCTAATGCTACCTGATAGCAGCTAATCCGTGTATAGCAGCTAATGCTACCTGATAGCAGCTAATCCGTGTATAGCAGCTAATGCTACCTGATAGCAGCTAATCCGTGTATAGCAGCTAATGCTACCTGATAGCAGCTAATCCGTGTATAGCAGCTAATGCTATCGGAGGTTCGTACATCAGGTTCTCAGAGATAATGAGTTGTTTGGTTGACTGCATGGACAAATAATCATCTCTTGAACTCTAATTGCTAATTGGTTAATTGGTTTAAATTGATGCTTAAAATGACGTATCTTCTATGTTTGGTGCGTTTGCCTTCATCTTTTCAGAAGGTGTCGCTAATTTTTGATGGACACATTGACAATAAAAATGGAGCAGAGTTGGTTTTAATGAAACAAAACAGATTTAAAGCAGCTTTTAAAACCTTTGAGTCCACATGGTTTCACATCTGCAGGCTCATGGTAAATTTATCTTGGATGGTAACGACATCATTGCAGACAACGTACTTTTAGGTTTCCACAGAATCTCCAATATGTGTAGGGTTCATCTATTACCATTCTGTGTCCCCTTAGTGTCCCTTTGTGCTCTCTTAGTGTCCCCTTAGTGTCCCCTTGTGCTCTCTTAGTGTCCCCTTAGTGTCCCCTTGTGCTCTCTTAGTGTCCCCTTGTGCTCTCTTAGTGTCCCCTTAGTGTCCCTTTGTGCTCTCTTAGTGTCCCCTTAGTGTCCCCTTGTGCTCTCTTAGTGTCCCCTTGTGCTCTCTTAGTGTCCCCTTAGTGTCCCTTTGTGCTCTCTTAGTGTCCCCTTGTGCTCTCTTAGTGTCCCCTTGTGCTCTCTTAGTGTCCCTTGTGCTCTCTTAGTGTCCCCTTAGTGTCCCTTTGTGCTCTCTTAGTGTCCCCTTTGTGCTCTCTTAGTGTCCCCTTAGTGTCCCTTTGTGCTCTCTTAGTGTCCCCTTGTGCTCTCTTAGTGTCCCCTTAGTGTCCCTTTGTGCTCTCTTAGTGTCCCTTGTGCTCTCTTAGTGTCCCCTTGTGCTCTCTTAGTGTCCCCTTGTGCTCTCTTAGTGTCCCTTGTGCTCTCTTAGTGTCCCCTTGTGCTCTCTTAGTGTCCCCTTGTGCTCTCTTAGTGTCCCCTTGTGCTCTCTTAGTGTCCCCTTAGTGTCCCCATGTGCTCTCTTAGTGTCCCCTTGTGCTCTCTTAGTGTCCCCTTGTGCTCTCTTAGTGTCCCCTTAGTGTCCCCATGTGCTCTCTTAGTGTCCCCTTGTGCTCTCTTAGTGTCCCCTTGTGCTCTCTTAGTGTCCCTTTGTGCTCTCTTAGTGTCCCCTTGTGCTCTCTTAGTGTCCCCTTGTGCTCTGTTAGTGTCCCTTGTGCTCTCTTAGTGTCCCCATGTGCTCTCTTAGTGTCCCCATGTGCTCTCTTAGTGTCCCCTTGTGCTCTGTTAGTGTCCCCTTGTGCTCTGTTAGTGTCTCTTGTGCTCTCTTAGTGTCCCTTTGTGCTCTCCTAGTGTCCCCTTGTGCTCTCTTAGTGTCCCCTTGTGCTCTCTTAGTGTCCCCTTGTGTCTCTTAGTGTCCCCTTGTGCTCTGTAGTGTCTCTTAGTGTCCCCTTGTGCTCTCTTAGTGTCCCCTTGTGCTCTCTTAGTGTCCCCTTGTGCTCTGTTAGTGTCTCTTAGTGTCCCCTTGTGCTCTGTTAGTGTCTCTTGTGCTCTCTTAGCGTCCCCTTGTGTCTCTTAGTGTCCCCTTGTGCTCTGTTAGTGTCTCTTAGTGTCCCCTTGTGCTCTGTTAGTGTCTCTTAGTGCCCCCTTGTGCTCTGTTAGTGTCCCCTTGTGTCTCTTAGTGTCCCTTTTCTGTAGTTGTGTGACTCTTTGTTGACTTGTATGTTTCCGTGTCTCTTGTTGGTTAGCAGTCTTCTCGTTGTTTGATGTTTTATCCCCTTCACCCCCGAACGTTAACCCCTCTGTTGATAACGAAGAGTCTAAGGTTCAAAGGCTCTCATTTCCCTCTTTCATGGACATGTTAGGCAGTTTATTTGACTGAAACCCAGCCTGACTCGACCACTTCAGAGCAGGTCCACAGCGTTAGTGAACATCTTCTTCACTCCGAGGTCCTTTTAGCGTTTATTTGACAGATGACAGTCTCTCTTCCGTTGATAACCAAGACTTCAAAGGCCTCTCACTACCCTTTCCCTCTTCATTCAGATGTGAGCACGTTTATAGATGTGTTTTATATATTTAAATGCAATCCGGCAGCCGTGGAGTCGACCACTCTTCATAAAAGCCCCCAGCACAGAGTTTAATCTTCATTTTTTGGGGGGGATTTTTAGCATTTATTTGATGGATGACGGTGGAAGCAGAGAGGAAACGGTTAGGTTTATAGGTAGTGGCAGGGTGTGTGGATTAGAGGGTAAATCTGGAGGTGTTTGGGGGGTTTAAGGTGCTGACCGTGAAGCCAGTCACTTCCTGTTATTTCCTCACTTCATTACCTACCAAATAATCAAGATGATATTTTTTAAGTATTTATTTTATTTTGAGTTTTTTCAGCATTATTTGTATTTGAATTCTTTTTCGAGTTTTTTCCTCCAATGTTTATACTTTTGTATTCCTGTTTTTATTGCACATGTCTTTATAGTATTTCAATATGTATACAATATCATATTTGTAGTCATTTATATTATTGTATCCTACCACTAAACCAAAATGATATTTTTCTCTTGTACTTTTTTATGTTAATTGTGTTTTTTAAATATTGTATATATTTTAAAAACATTTTGCTGTTTATTTTATTCCTGTTTTACATGTCTTCATAGTATTTGAATATCTCAAATATTTATATTATATAGAGTTATTTTGTTCATTTTTATAATTTATAATTTCTCCTTCATTTTAAATGTTTTTTGACGTCATTTTTTGTTGTTGTTGTTTTTATGCACCAAAGACGTGATAAAATACTCGTCTCATTTCTGTCCCAAAGGTCAAATATCGTGGTGTTTTCCCTCCCTGGCCGTGGCTGCAGACTCAGCTCCACATGCATTAAGGTATTTATTAAATGCTCTTTTATTTAAATATCAGAGGTGCTCTGGTGTCTCGGGGCTGGACCTCAGTGACTCACGTCTTCCACAGTTATTATCTCTGGATCCTCCAACGACGCCGTGTTTCTGTTTCTGTTAAACGCCGACGCCGTCTGCCTCTCTCTTTTACTGCGCGGTGCAGAAACCAGATCCAGACCTCAGCAGCACGGCGAGGAGCGAACAAGTGGAGCCGCACAGGAGCTCCTACTGTAGCGTCCAGATGCTGTCTGGATAAATATAGACCCCGCGCTCTCCAAACACTCGCCCCACCATCATTTCAGTTTTATTATAAACTCTCGGTCTAACGAGCCAGAGGAAGAGCAGTAAACAGCGGGACAGGAAGAGGAGACGCAAAGTGCTTTCAGCTCCGCGGGCCCCGTCCAGAATGTAATACAAATAAACACAATACAAGGACTCATAATACAGTGTAAGAGGAGAGAGGACGACATGCTACTGGTGTTTTATTATAATCCAATTAAAAAGGTTTGGAGGACGTCCGTGAGTCCAATAAAAGGGCAACTGTCAAAGGGTTTATGGTTATTTTAGTCAAAGTTAGGGTAAAAACTGATATCTGAGGTTAACTTTGCTGTTGACGAGTCACAGATATATTTAGAGAGATGTTCCTGCCTGAAACCAAAAGAATATCTAAACTCAAAGCATGGTTTTCTAACCCTTAAGTCAAAGTTTGCTGCCTAAATATGAACTTGATTTCATTCCCTTTGACACATGCTTTTAGTTCCTGTTTTATTTTGAAAGTCATTCTCTCCTTGAGTCTGGTCCTGTCTTCCTTCCTGTCTTTAATCTTGCATTCCCCTTGTGTTCCTTGTTGCTTCGTCGTCGTCCAGTCGGTTTGATTCCCAGTCTGTCTGCCCTCCCATCATGTCTCCTAAAGTTTTCCCAGTTTGGTTCTGGTTTTGTTTCCCTCGCCTGTCCCTGCAGTGTTTCTGTTTATTAAGGAACAGCTTCTCTCCAAACCCTGACGTTGTTCTGTTACCTATCGGTATAACCTGTGTGGAGGCTGTGGCTTAGTGGGATGGTCATGGGAGCACTGGTTCAATCCTGACAATTCTGACCTCTCAGTACCCCCAAATCTGCCCCTTAGTGAAATTTTCAGTCCTTCATTATTAAACATCTCTTAAAAGTCACATTCTAATCCCCCGGTCGGTCAAAGCACTGCAGCTACAATAAAGGAAATGATCCAAGTTAGGATACTGTTACCTTCTTGGGCTTTTATTTTGAAAAACAAGGTATTTTCGTAGGTGTTTTATGCCCTTCAGCGACTGTTGGAGGCTTTTATTTTGAAAAACAAGCCATTTCCTGACCCCTATGTATTGTTAGGGGTCAATGATAGAGAGATGGAAGTGTTTCTGAAGGTGAGGAGAAGGGTTTGGTTTATTTTCCATGATGTTGGAACATTAAAAGGTGTCTTTTTGGTCTCTTTAGGCCAAGATGTGATGAGGATTGGCTCAAAATCGTCTCAGTTTCAATAAAGGAAATGTTCGACCTGCTGTTGGTTTGAGGCGTGACGTCATCAGGCCACCCTGCAGCTCCTCTTCTCTGGGTGTTTGCAGAGAGAGATGTAATGGCTGAATAAAGTGGCAGTGATTCCAACTGGGAAAATACAGGTACAGGTGACTATAACAACAGTAAATGGTTCTTTGTTCACAGCGTTACATTTTATATATTTATATTAAGACCTGAACAATTTGGAACATATTTATAATTTTGCTTTTTTTTCTGAAACCTTTTTTTCGGGGGGGAAATCTCAGAGTTCAGACTTTAATCTGAAATTTGGAAAAAATATATATTTTCATTTTTTAATTTGTATTATGTTCAAGGAAAATCTCAGAAATCTGAAAATAATACATTTTAATGTTCTGAGACCGGTTCTGAGACCGGTTCTGAGACCGGTTCTGAGACCGGTTCTGAGACCGGTTCTGAGACCGGTTCTGAGACCGGTTCTGAGACCGGTTCTGAGACAGGTTCTGAGACCGGTTCTGAGACAGGTTCTGAGAAAAGTCAGAATTCTGATATAAAATTAGTTTTTTTCTAAAAAAAGATATCAGTATTTTTCTCTGAGGTTTGCTGTCAGGACTTTAAAGCCTGTCAAATGTAAAACCATAACACTTACCAAACATAACAAATGAGTGATCTGACTTCATTAAAGCTCTGAGACTGAACTCTGGAACTGGAGCTTCATTAATCCTCGCAGTGATTCGCTGCTGACAGCCGCGGTCAGCCCGTCTGCCGGCCGTCGCCTCGCTTTATTCCCCACATCAGGCCTCACTAATGCGTCTGAACACCCACACCCCCCACACCCAGCCGCCGCTCCAGAGTCATTGTGTGGAGCCTCAGTTAATCAGAGGACCCTCCCTTCAGGGAGAGCTCCCCGTCCAGGAACAAGCACTCACTATTTCCCCAGAAACATAATGACTGAGAGGCTCTACCTCCAGACGCTGGAAAACCAGCTCAGTGACACCTGGGGCAGGGTCGGCGGCCCTTTGCAGGGTCGGGGGCCAGCGGCCCTCAGGCTCCAGGATCCTCCTCTCTCCTGCAGACTGTAAACAGCGACCTGCAGCCTGATGACACCTCCATTACTCACGCTCAGCCCTCAGTTCTGGAAACTCGGGATCACTGAGCGCTGAGTCACGCTGTTTACATACCACGGTGGGGGGGTGGGGGGGGTGGCTGCTAACACCAGTATTCTCTCAGGTAGATCCAGATCATTTCACCCATTGCAGCTGCTTCTCTGCTACTGAATGCTAAGTGTAGCATCCGTCTGGCCGTTATTTTTAGCCAAGAAATGTACATGCACGTCCAGGACTTTAGGATAACTATTGCAACTACCTGACAGCTGGTTGTGGCAGACAATCGATCCATCACATTTATTGATAAAGCACACCCTAACCCTAACCCTGACCCCAACCCTAACCCTAACCCAACCCTAACCCCAACCCTAAATAAATAGAAGAGACGTACACATGAACACACACAGCTCTGATGCACAAATAAACACGCATCAGGCAGATGAGAGTCAAACGCTAGAGAATTAAGTAGGTTCTTAGTCTGGATTTACAGCAGTCCATGGAGGGGACCGGTCCGGTGGGGGGGGGAGGTGGTGCCGGTCCACAGTCTTGAGCTGCAACAGAGAAGGCACTGAGTCTACGTTCGGAGCGTGGGATGACCAGGAGCCCAGGTGAGGGGCCTAGGAGGTCTGCAACATGCAAGGCTTCATACTCAAACAGGACCGGGTTCAAATCAGTGCCCTGACTGCGGGCTTCATGAGTCCAGACCCCCCCCTCTCTTTGGATCTGGCTCCACGGCGGTCCGGTTGTGCTGTAGTTTATTACAGTTGACATTTTGTCGGGCATTTCCATGTTAGGGTGGAGTTTACATTTCAGGAAACATGATTTTCGAGTGGAGTCATGTCGTGTTGTGAAATAATGTAAAATGTTTGGCAGGGGAAAATGTAATTAGGAGCGGGGGAGTTGTGGAAATGCAAAAAGTTGCCATAATACGTCCCCAAACGGAGAGTCAGAGCCTGAGAGGAGCAGCAGCCGGCCTTTACACGTTCTTCAGCAATTAAAGAGCCATTCATCATCCTCTCTTAAAGGTGCCGAACCACAGCCTCACCGCCGCCAGTCTGCGGTGAGAGGCTCGACCTGAGAGGGATCTGTGAGGGAACTGTGAGGGATCTGAGAGGGATCTATGAGGGAACTGTGAGGGATCTGAGAGGGATCTGAGAGGGAACTGTGAGGGATCTGAGAGGGATCTGAGAGGCTCGACCTGTGAGGGAACTGTGAGGGATCTGTGAGGGATCTGAGAGGGATCTGAGAGGCTCGACCTGTGAGGGAACTGTGAGGGATCTGTGAGGGATCTGAGAGGGGTCTGTGAGGCTCGACCTGTGAGGGACCTGTGAGGGATCTGTGAGGGATCTGAGAGGGATCTATGAGGGAACTGTGAGGGATCTGAGAGGGATCTGAGAGGGAACTGTGAGGGATCTGAGAGGGATCTGAGAGGCTCGACCTGTGAGGGAACTGTGAGGGATCTGTGAGGGATCTGAGAGGGATCTGAGAGGCTCGACCTGAGAGGGATCTGAGAGGGATCTGAGAGGCTCGACCTGTGAGGGAACTGTGAGGGATCTGAGAGGGGTCTGTGAGGCTCGACCTGTGAGGGACCTGTGAGGGATCTGAGAGGGATCTGTGAGGCTCGACCTGAGAGGGATCTGTGAGGCTCGACCTGAGAGGGATCTATGAGGGATCTGAGAGGGATCTGAGAGGGATCTGTGAGGCTCCACCTGAGAAGGATCTGAGAGGCTCGACCTGAGAGGGATCTGTGAGGGATCTGTGAGGGATCTGAGAGGGATCTGAGAGGGATCTGTGAGGGATGTGAGAGGCTCGACCTGAGAGGGATCTGAGAGGGATCTGAGAGGGATCTGTGAGGGATCTGTGAGGCTCGACCTGAGAGGGATCTGAGAGGGATCTGTGAGGCTCGACCTGAGAGGGATCTGAGAGGGATCTGAGAGGGTTTTGAGAGGGATCTGAGAGGGATCTGCGAGGGATCTGAGAGGCTCGACCTGAGGGGGATGTGAGAGGCTCGACCTGAGAGGGATCTGAGAGGGATCTGAGAGGGATCTGTGAGGGATCTGAGAGGCTCAACCTGAGAGGGATCTGTGAGGCTCGACCTGAGAGGGATCTGAGAGGGATCTGAGAGGAATCTGTGAGGCTCGACCTGAGAGGGATCTGAGAGGGATCTGTGAGGGATGTGTGAGGCTCGACCTGAGAGGGATCTGTGAGGGATCTGAGAGGCTCGACCTGAGAGGGATCTGTGAGGGATCTGAGAGGCTCGACCTGAGAGGGATCTGAGAGGGATCTGAGAGGGTTTTGAGAGGGATCTGTGAGGGATCTGAGAGGCTCGACCTGAGAGGGATCTGTGAGGGATCTGTGAGGCTCGACCTGAGAGGGATCTGAGAGGGATCTGAGAGGGTTTTGAGAGGGATCTGAGAGGGATCTGTGAGGGATCTGAGAGGCTCGACCTGAGGGGGATGTGAGAGGCTCGACCTGAGAGGGATCTGAGAGGGATCTGAGAGGGATCTGTGAGGGATCTGAGAGGCTCGACCTGAGAGGGATCTGTGAGGCTCGACCTGAGAGGGATCTGAGAGGGATCTGTGAGGCTCGACCTGAGAGGGATCTGAGAGGGATCTGAGAGGGATCTGTGAGGGATGTGTGAGGCTCGACCTGAGAGGGATCTGTGAGGGATCTGAGAGGCTCGACCTGAGAGGGATCTGAGAGGGATCTGAGAGGCTCCTAATGAAGAGGAAGCTGCACAGAAACACTACTGCTGAAGAACGAGGCGCTGCAGTGCAGTTACTCAGTGTATTCAGATGGGCGGGTTAATAAAAGGGTCAGAGCCCCTGGGGGAAGTTTCTGCTGACATTTCCGTGAAGTCTTAAAAAGAGATAAAACTAACTGGACATAAGAGTACAAAAAACGACCACAAAAAGATGCAAAAATGTAGAAAAAGAGACATTAAGATTTTCAGTCGACTATTCAGTATTCATGAAGTCACTAAAACCTATTTTTAAATTTGCATGTTTTATAGATTTTTAAAACCCCAATTTCGTGTCATCTGACCCTTTCTAACCCTGAGGGTGTTTCTGTTTTGTATGAACAAGTTAATCTGCACACAAGTTACAAGAAGCAAACAAAAATGACCCCAAAAAATGTTCAGAAAAATAAGTAAAATTAGCAGAAAAACCTGAAATATTTCTATTATTTTTGTTTATTCTCCAGGTGATGAAGGGGTAACTGGGTTCAGGAAGGTATACCACACTTCCTCCTCTTCTTCCTCCTCCTCCTCCTCCAGCAGCGCCTCGTTAAGCTCGTTACTGTTTTACACACTTCTGTAAATGACTGAGAGGTTTCCTGAAGGCGAACAAATCAAACACACCCAGTGAGGCGACGGCTGTGAAGCAGCAGCATGACGCCGCGCCACCGCCAACACACACACACACACACACACACACACACACACACACACACACACACATACACATACACATAAACCTGATTAAAAACAACACTACACATGTTGTGGAGGAGATTATTCTGCAGACAGGATCTGAAACCACCAATAAAAACGAGTCGTCGGGCAGAAAGAGTCAATGTGTTTTTTAAGCTCTAAATTGTAAAAATAAATAGCAATATTAAATAGAAAAAATATATAGATATCATAAAAAAGAAGTTCCTTTACTCCTACATATTTTTTTATTTTTATAAAAAACACATTTGATTTAATTAAATTTTAAATATTTAATTATTGCCAAAAACAATTAAACAGGAAATATTTAGAAATACCACCTAATGAATAAATAATGATAAGATTCAAAATAAAAGATGATGTTTAAATAAAAGATTGAATTAAATTTAAATGATTTAAAAAATGAATTGTAATTTGAACACATTTGGATATAAACCGGCTGCAGTCGCTTTAGAGCCAAACAGCTTTAAAGTAAACTCAAATTAAACTCTTCCCGTAGTCCAGAGAACGTTTTCACCTGCTGAACTCTGAGTTTAATCACGGTATTTCACAGTGTTTACTGCAGCAGCACGTCCAACTATATAGTTAGTGGATCGGCTGCAGCTGTGATTGATCCCGTTAACCCATTTCCTCAAGGCCTCGCCGAGGATTATGGGTCATTACGGGCTTTTACACTCCCTCCGTTCTGCAAACAAACTCTCAGAAAGATCCAGTTCTTCAAGCTGTTATGTAATAAACTGACATTATGTAATGTGCTTCTTTTTTTTAAATGTATCCGACTGTATTGTATTGCTAACTTTTTTCACATATTATATTTTTAATAAATGACATTTTAGCTTAGTGGTGGAGACGTGAGGTCATGTGACCGTGCTGTAGTTCCTTTATAACCCAACATTAGCCTCCTTTAGCTTAGTGGTCGAGACGTGAGGTCATGTGACCGTGCTGTAGTTCCTTATAACCCAACATTAGCCTCCTTTAGCTTAGTGGTCGAGACGTGAGGTCATGTGACCGTGCTGTAGTTCCTTTATAACCCAACATTAGCCTCCTTTAGCTTAGTGGTCGAGACGTGAGGTCATGTGACCGTGCTGTAGTTCCTTTATAACCCAACATTAGCCTCCTTTAGCTTAGTGGTCGAGACGTGAGGTCATGTGACCGTGCTGTAGTTCCTCTATAGCCCAACGTTAGCCTCCTTTAGCTTAGTGGTGGAGACGTGAGGTCATGTGACCGTGCTGTAGTTCCTTTATAGCCCAACATTAGCCTCCTTTAGCTTAGCGGTGGAGAGGTGAGGTCATGTGACCGTGCTGTAGTTCCTCTATAGCCCAACGTTAGCCTCCTTTAGCTTAGCGGTGGAGACGGTGAGGTCATGTGACGTGCTGTAGTTCCTTTATAGCCCAACATTAGCCGCCTTTAGCTTAGCGGTGGAGACGTGAAGTCATGTGACGTGCTGTAGTTCCTTTATAGCCTAATATTAGCTTTTTACTTCAGAAATCATTCATGTGGAGATTATTCTGCTGAACTACACGTTTGTTTGACACAGAGATTATTTTCTGACAGAATTTAAGGAGAAATCGGGCCAGGGAGATGTTGCCTTCAGGGACCAACACAGAAACAACAGACTTTTATCTCAGGGCTTTTTCTAATAGCGCAGCTCTACTCGTATAATATGAAATACTCAGTCTTTATAGACTCCAGGTCCTGGTTTCGCTCTGGAACCAGTGAACTGTTGTTGCTGAAAGCCTCTCACTTCTCTCTGAGTGTGAAATATTGTCTGCTGGATGCTGCTGTGTTGGGGTTGGCTCTGCAGACGCTTTGCATGGGTGTGTTTCCAAAACCTGAAAAGCCCTGACACAGTTCCACACACACTGTCTGCAGGTTAACAAACTGCTGCTTTTACTGCACTTTAATGAAGTCTTCTGCAGAAAAAAGAGGGTTTGAAATGCTTCAGAAATCAGATTTACTCTTTCTTTACTTTTGTGACCAACAACATGGGTTAAACGTCACGTCCCATTAAAGGCGCCTTGATCCCGTCTCCCCACAATAATGCATACCAGAGCTTCTGGAAACATCTCAAGGCTGCCCACTTTTCAGAGCACACACACACACACACACACACACACACACATTCCTGCCTGAGAAGCAACACACACACTGTAGCCGCTCTGTCTGACGTTTAACCGTCTTATCTTTACAGCAGCACGCTAACATGCTCCTAGCTCTTCATATTGGGAGATTTCCAAAAGCTAATGTTGGGCTATAAAGGAACTACAGCACGATCACATGACTTCACGTCCCCACCGCTAAGCTAAAGGAGGCTAATGTTGGGCTATAAAGGAACTACAGCACGATCACATGACTTCACGTCCCCACCGCTAAGCTAAAGGTGGTTAATGTTGGGTTATAAAGGAACTACAGCACGGTCACATGACTTCACGTCCCCACCGCTAAGCTAAAGGAGGCTAATGTTGGGCTATAAAGGAACTACAGCACGGTCACATGACTTCACGTCCCCACCACTACGCTAAAGGTGGCTAATGTTGTCTATAAAGGAACTACAGCACGGTCACATGACCTCACGTCTCCACCGCTAAGCTAAAGGTGGCTAATGTTGGGCTATAAAGGAACTACAGCACGGTCACATGACTTCACGTCCCCACCGCTAAGCTAAAGGAGGCTAATGTTGGGATATAAAGGAACTACAGCACGGTCACATGACTTCACGTCCCCACCGCTAAGCTAAAGGTGGCTAATGTTGGGATATAAAGGAACTACAGCACGGTCACATGACTTCACGTCACCACCGCTAAGCTAAAGGAGGCTAATGTTGGATATAAAGGAACTACAGCACGGTCACATGACTTCACGTCCCCACCGCTAAGCTAAAGGTGGCTAATGTTGGGCTATAAAGGAACTACAGCACGGTCACATGACTTCACGTCCCCACCGCTAAGCTAAAGGTGGCTAATGTTGGGCTATAAAGGAACTACAGCACGGTCACATGACTTCACGTCACCACCGCTACGCTAAAGGTGGCTAATGTTGTCTATAAAGGAACTACAGCACGGTCACATGACCTCACGTCTCCACCGCTAAGCTAAAGGAGGCTAATGTTGGGCTATAAAGGAACTACAGCACGGTCACATGACTTCACGTCACCACCGCTAAGCTAAAGGAGGCTAATGTTGGGCTATAAAGGAACTACAGCACGGTCACATGACCTCACGTCACCACCGCTAAGCTAAAGGAGGCTAATGTTGGGCTATAAAGGAACTACAGCACGGTCACATGACTTCACGTGGAGTTAAATTACAATTTTAGGTTGAAGATAATGGTTCAAGTAATCCTGCCTGGTTGGTTAGGAAATATATCTAAGGCCATGTCACTTTGATCAGTTTACATTATTGGACATAATTCTATTTCCTTTATAAATGCATGAGGTTCAGATTATATACAAATAGTTGCATCTCCTTAGGCATATTAGTAACTGGAGGCTTCATTTAAATACAGTTTAGTGTGGCTTTAAATGATGAGGATGTGAGAAAAATGAAGGGGATTAAAAAATCTGCACATCAGCACATTTTCAAACACAGGCTCAAACTTTATCCCATTGATTCAGCAGCAGGACGGTAACGCTGCAAGTTTAACATGAAGTTTAAATTCCTCACATAGAAGACGTGTTCAGCAGCATCTGGACCCCCCAGACATCAGAGGGGCTGCTGGGAAATCTGCCAGCTTGAGGCGGCAACAGCTTCTCAGGAGGTCTGAGAGACGACGACAGAGAGAGAACTCAGCAGACTGGAAACACTGCCGTCCTCAGACCGTCCGTCTGACTGCCGGTCCGGCTTCAAGAAAAGGTAAAAATCTCCAGCTAAATGCATTTCAATGGAAACGCTGCAAGGAGTAGATTTACTCCCGTGGGTGGAATAAAACTGCACTAATCCTCTGCACCAAGTTCAACTCTGACTGGCTAATTCACATCGTTATCCAACTGGGCCGACTTTAGAGAGTAAAAGGAGTCAACATGTGTTATTGAGGAAATTATGTGAGAGTAGAACTGGTTGACATCATATCATACGTCATGCTAATAAAGCTTTTAATAAACTGGGACTGACTCACCCTTTATTGAATAAAATGAACAACAAAATATCAGGGAGGACTAAGACTTTCCAGCAAAGGCATGTTCCCTGCTAGCTAGCATGTTAGCAGCTAATGATATTATTGAAGATCCTTTGTTGTAGTATAACGTTTACACAGTTACAAGAGGTGACATCATCAGGAAATAAAACTCGTATTCAACTCGGTTTGAATAACTTCAAAAGTTAAGCAAAGAAACGTAGAGGACCCAGTACCTAGCCTTGGGGTACACCACATGTACATTTCATCCAAAAAACATGCCGCTATGTAAGTATGCTTTATTATTTAATGTTTAAACTGGTTTGGGTTCCTGGTTTGTACTCTGCGATGTATCCTACAGGACATTTAAGTCAAAGCAAGAAAAGCTTGTCACAGATCGGGCGGATCACACATCCAAACTTTTCCATTTCTGCGACACCAATGTGAAATGTGCTCGACAGATTTGGGTGGAAACCCCGAACCGTTCGTCTGTTATGGAAGAGGACACCTCCTGTCTGTGTGTGTGTGTGTGTGTGTGTGTGTGTGTGTGTGTGTGTGTGTGTGTGTGTGTGTGTGTGTGTGTGTGTGTGTGTGTGTGTGTGTGTGTGTGTGTGTGTGTGTGTGTGTGTGTGTGTGTGTTAAACACAGGGAGGAGTGTGTGATCAGTATCAGCAGTGATGTCTTGAACTCTGTTTATAACTGCCGTCGCTCTGATGATGATCCTGGGTGGTGCGCTTGTTTTAGTGTGTGTGTGTGTGTGTGTGTGTGTGTGTGTGTGTGTGTGTGTGTGTGTGTGTGTGTGTGTGTGTGTGTGTGTGTGTGTGTGTGTGTGTGTGTGTGTCTGTGTCTGTGTCTGTGTCTGTGTGTGTGTGTGTGTGTGTGTGTGTGAAGAGACAGTAAAGTGTCTCCACCCTGCAGACGCCTCGCTGGATGACGTGATGTTTGACATGTTGCTCCATGACGCAGACGGTCCTTCATCACAGCTGGAGGTCCGAGGATCCTGCAGGACAAAGAAATCCTTTTCTTTTTTCTTCTGAAAATAGGTTTTTGTGACAGTTTTAGAAGATAAATGAATTAAATATTTGACAAATATGAGACCTAATAGAAAAGATCAAATCTAATATATAAAATAAGACATTATGATAAAAAATACCATCTCTGCTTTCCACTCCAGAAACATCAACTGAACAACATCATATGGTTTGAAAGGAATACAAATGTGAAGTAGTACGGTATTTACTAATGGTAAAGAGAAGAGTTATTTGGGTGTGTAAACTGTAAGTGTCAGTCAGATTTGAAAAACAACAGATCCCAATAATGATCCCTTCAGACCCTGGACCTCAGTCCGCTGCGTTAAACACAAACAACACAGCGACAAACTCAATGCCAACCCAGTGTTCCCTCGACAAGAACAAGTTATTAGATTTTAACGACAAACTCACAGTTTCCACAACAACCCCCCCAGGACTCGTAAACCCTTCCTCTGCTGCCAGAGTTCAAACACTTAAAGGGACGTCCTCTTTATTCCCACAGACCGGGCCCGCTCAGTGTTCATTAATCTGTTCCTCAGAAAAACTTACTGCCCTACTCATCTGTTCATGGTGTTCCCTCTCCTCAAGAGTGTTTGAGTGCATGTGGACGGTCTACAAAGGCTAAAGAGTCCCAAAGTTCAGGAACATGGTGACATCACTACGGAACACTCGCGCTCCTGTTGGGTGCCGAGTTAAAGAAAAGCTTCCTGAAGTCTGCAGAGCAAAACTAAACGCCTCGTTCTGAAGTTCACTGAGCTTATTCTAGATATCCACATTTACGTGTGTGTGTGTGTGTGTGTGTGTGTGTGTGTGTGTGTGTGTGTGTGTGTGTGTGTGTGTGTGTGTGTGTGTGTGTGTGTGTGTGTGTGTGTGTGTGTGTGTGTGTGTGTGTGTGTGTGTGTGTGTGTGTGACCACAGATCCTCTGCAGACTCTCAGACTCTCTTTAATCCCCGACTCACTGCGAGGCTCCTCTTCACATCACAACGAGACACACTCACACACTTTATCCACCACAGACACTCTCTCTCACACACTCACACACACACACACACACACACACACACACACACACACACACACACACACACACACACACACACACACACACACACACACACACACACACACTGCTACAGACGACAGTAAATATCTTGAACACAGTTTTGGTCCTGAGTAAAAATACCTCAGCTCAGTTTAAAATAGCGTGTAGCAGCAGAAGAAGAAGTGGGTCGTTACGCAGCGTTCCCACAGCGGTGACACAGCACCCTCCACATGCACGCCCTTTCACGTGCACGCCCACGCCTCCAGCAGCCAATGGGAGGCGGAGGTCTGAGTGACATCAGAGTTGTATTTAGCAGCGAGGAATCCCCCCGTGTTTACTCTCTGCTGCAGGACCACAGAGTGTGTGTGGGGGGAGGACCAGAACCAGGACCACGAGCTGGACTTGGACCAACAGAAACACAGCGGTCAGACGGCAGAGAGAGAAGCTTCAGAACAAGCAGAAAAACTGCTTTCAGAGGCAGGGATGGTGAGCACTGAGGCCTCAAACCTGAAGCAGGACTTAGGGATCGCTAACCATGAGATATCCGTCTGTTTCATCCGTTCATACTCAGTTTCATCCGTTCATACTCAGTTTCATCCGTTCATACTCAGTTTCATCCGTTCATACTCAGTTTCATACTCAGTTTCATCCGTTCATACCGTTCATACTCAGTTTCATACTCAGTTTCATACTCAGTTTCATCTGTTCATACTCAGTTTCATCCGTTTATCAGTTTCATCCATTCATACTCAGTTTCATCCGTTCATTCGTTCATACTCAGTTTCATCCGTTCATACTCAGTTTCATCTGTTCATACTCAGTTTCATACTCAGTTTCATCCGTTCATACTCAGTTTCATCCGTTTATCAGTTTCATCCGTTCATACTCAGTTTCATCCGTTCATACTCAGTTTCATACTCAGTTTCATCCGTTCATACTCAGTTTCATCCGTTCATACATTCATACTCAGTTTCATCCGTTCATACTCAGTTTCATACTCAGTTTCATCCGTTCATACTCAGTTTCATACTCAGTTTCATCCGTTCATACATTCATACTCAGTTTCATACTCAGTTTCATCCGTTCATCCGTTCATACTCAGTTTCATACTCAGTTTATATTCTTTGCATGTTTGTGATTTTTGGCAACATTCTCCGGTCCCTTTTCATCCCTTCAGTGATTCTGGATCTATTCTTTTGGTCTTTTTTAATCTGTTTTCGGTATTGGTATCTTTTCGTGCAGATCTTTGTGATTGTACTGCATGACTTATTTCTCTTTTGGCATGCGGCCCCTCAATATCAAGATCTTTGTGTTTCCTGTTTGATTTTGAAAGGCCTTTTCTCCTCGTGTCTTGTTTCCCTTCCTATGTGATTGACTTCACCTGCTGTGTGTTTCAGTAAATTACTCCTGTTTGGCGTCCATGTTTTTCTGGTGTGGTTCATTCTGTCCCTGGTTTCCAGTCGCCGTCTGCTTCCTGTGTTCCTCAAGTCTTCCTGGGTATGTTTCTGGTTTTATTTCACAGTCTCTTGTTATGTTTCACTTTAATGCCTCCTTGTTTCATACTGCGTTTGGGTTCTGCCTTCCTCACCCATCCCCTGACAGTCGACTTCCTGCACATTACTGACCGTTTATACATCAAGAGTTGCCGATTAAATCCACTTTAAAGTCATATTATACAGTTGAATATGTGTGGAATATAAAAGCAGACACCTGCAGTTCTTTACTTTTAAGATACATTCACCCAGAAGTAGATAAATAACTGATATCTAGAGAAGTTCTCTAGCTGCATGAGGAAACACCGATGAAAAGGTAATGCAAAATGACCAAAACGGAATCAAAAAACATCTAAAAACAGATGCAGATGTTAAGCTGATGCAAATCATGGAAGCCAAAGGACACAGAAAGCTTGAAACAGCTCCACACGATATTCAGAAAGCCCTTAAAAGAGTGATGCTATATATTTACTTCCCACAAGGTCAGCTCTAGATCTCCCTCACGTTCCCCTCTGGATTCGGTGACTTTAGAGACCTTTAAATGTTGGAAACTCTGGAAATAAACTCTGACATCTCCAGGAATAGAAGCTGCTTCTGACTGTGGAGTGATGAAGAGGAGGAGGAGGAGGAAGACGTCTCAGAGAGAAACCACTGCGCTGCTGCAGGCTGACTGCTCTGTTATTATCCAATCAGACGTCTGCAGCTCCGGGGTTTACCGACTGCACATCACGAGGTCAGCCGAGAGGCGAGATGATGGGTGGACCGGGTCATCCACGAGCCTTAGAAGATCCAAAATGACTGAAAATAGTTATAAAAAGGCCTAAAATAGAAGCTACATAATAAAATGAGATGCTAAATGACGGAAAAATGATTAAAAGCAACAGATATGAAGTGATGCAAGACAATAACAAAAAACATGGAAGTAAAATCACTGGAAATATTTGTAAAATGGCTGGAAACAGGTTAGGTTGTCTAACATGAAATGCTTAATGACTGAAATTAGATGCAAAACTATCAAAAAGACTGAATGACAATAAATCGATACACAATGACTTAAAATGATTGTAAAATGGGAGGAAATGTATGCATATTATCACAATTCTATGAAAAATGCCTAAAATTAAATGTGAAATGAAGGAAAAATATGCTTTTAAGAAATCACACACACACACACACACACACACACACACACACACTCTCTGTTATTAGCTGCTTCGATTTATCGAGCTATTTTTAGCCGCTCTCTGATTTGCTTGGTGTGGCGGAAAGTCAACTCTGGAAACTCAAGCTGAGCGAAGACATGTGTCGGGCCGCCGCTCACACACACACGGTCTCACACACTCCTCACACACACTCCTCACACACTCTGACTCATAAATATATGTTAATATATGTCTGCTGTGTCTTCCCTGTACTCTCTGGAAAAGAGACGCAGTGGAAGGAGAGCGGCTGGAATTACAGATCTGAGGACAAAGTGTAATCTCACCTCACATGAAAACTCTGGAGAAACAGCTCGTCACCAACGCTCAGGAAACCCTTCGTACAGAGCTGCAGAGGCTGAATCCTTCTCTGGGATTCATACGATCAATGAATCGTACCAACTATTTCCCAACATGAAGATGTAAATCTGCAAAGCAATCAACTACAAAGAGACACAGACTGACTAAAAAGCATAACGCAAAGTCATGCAACATGTGCAAACAACCAAAAAAACAGCAGAATGTCTTCAAAGAGACACAAAGCAAACAAAAAAGCAAGAAGTGTAAAAAGGAATGCAAATCGGCCTAAAACCTCTAAGAAAACGTCCACATACGATGCAAGATGTCTCCAAAGAGACACAAAGCAAACAGAAAGAAACCGCAATAATTCTACAAGTTCCTTAAAACGATCGAAACCAAAAGGAACAAAAAATACTTCAAAGGAATGAAAGAGGACCAAAGAGCTCCAAAACGCCCCAGAAAGACGTGCAGAACTTCTACAGAGAGACGCAGAACATACAGAACATCTGTTCCTCTGCCAATATGTGAAGGTCTTCCAGCCTCGATTTGAGGGAACATTTTGTCATTTGCAGCAGTGTGTGTGTGTGTGTGTGTGTGTGTGTGTGTGTGTGTGTGTGTGTGTGTGTGTGTGTGTGTGTGTGTGTGTGTGTGTGTGTGTGTGTGTGTGTGTGTGTGTGTGTGTGTCTGTGTCTGTGTCTGTGTCTGTGTGTGTGTGTGTGTGTGTGGGAAACCACAGAAGTAAACATGGCTTTATTGTCAGGAGATGAAGGAAGGAGCATCTCCGAGGCTCCGGACGGAAACTCTGTCAGACTCTCCAGAATAGTGCCGTGGCTTTAATAGAGGCTGAACCTGAGGAAATGAGACAAAGGTAGAGCCTTTCATTCCCAGTTATCGATATTTTAGGAGGCATTTAGATGAGTTATTAGGAAAACTACAGTTAATATTTGCCATTTTATTTTCCGAGCAGCAGTTGAAGGGGCGAGTAAACTTTACAAAGAAATACCAAGAAAGAACATCACCACATAATTAAGGCGACACAAAACGAGAAGATCAGGGCAACATGACGGAGGAGCTAGACTCATGAGAAAATAGTTTGACATTTTTAAAAGTCGAAGATTCAAAAATGTGTCAGATTTCCAAAGGGAAACAAACCGTCCTCTAAAGGAAACCAAACAACCTCACCTGATGCAAAATGTCCTCAAAGAGGTGCAAAATCACAGAAACATGAAGCAGAACAAAGAGAGAAGGAGAGGTTTATAAAGACACCAAAACCAAGAGAGAAACGGCCAAAATGTGACGCTCATCCCAAGAAAGAGAAGTAAAAAGTTTGTCGAGCCGACACAAAACGTCCTCAAAGAAATGAAAGAGGACCAAAGAGTTCTCTTCTAGGATCTGTAGCTCTTGATTTTTGTAGGATGGGGCTTTTGTCTGTAGTTTGGACAGGTGTTCAGTCTCTACCTGCAGCAGGACTCACCTGTCTCTCTGCAGATGTCATTTATATATTAGTTTTCTCTTCCTTTGACTCTCTTGGGTTTGTTTGCATGTCCTTTGATCGTGTGTGGTCTCCACCTCCAGAGACACCATGAGCTCATAAAACAGTATTTGACTCTTTTTATCTCTGAGCGCTAACCGGGAGCGTCTGGAGCTTAATGAACTTAACTTCATTAGAAGAGGAACGCCGTATCTGCATTAACGAGCTGTCTGTATCTGTACATCTGCTCAGCAAACTGCTCACACATGTGGAAACATCTGCCTCCATAGAGAGAAGCGTATCCGGCTCAGGGAGGCAGAACGGACCGTCGCTAGCTTCTATCTTTAGCCTCTGATGCTAACAGCGGCGGACGTCGGCCGGACGTTTAATCTGCAGAAGTAATTCAATAATCGTTTAATTGATGAGTAATGTTTCCCAGGATAACAATATATGAGATGTTGTTGGTAAAGCAGTGGAGCACGGTTTAACCCTTCGTTATATTACATAAGAGGCTCAATAACAGGTCAGAATAGTAAAGGCACGTCCGCTCTGCCCAATCCCTGCCCATGTTCAAAAAGCACCTCAACACATTTCTCTGCACTAAGTCCTTTGATCCCTCACCCCCACTCCCCTTTTCCCCTCCCTATTTGTAAAGCGACCTTGGGTATATAAGCTTAAGTTATTATTATTAATGAGGAACAGAAATCGCAAACAGGACGGCCAGAGTTCAGAAATACAGCAGGAGATGCTAATCAGTAAACCTTTGAACTGAGTTTCCACCAATTAATTTTCATCTTGTGTCTCTAATAGTTTAAGATTGAGAGGTTCTAGATCCTTCCATCATCCCAACTATCCACACTATATTTAAAAATCACTGCAGGCCCGAGGTGCTACGAGCTAAATGCTAACGTTAGCTCGGCTTGATATTTTTCTGCATTGGCCAACTTGCCTCCTGTCCTCTGATATAAATATAAAGTGGTAAAAACAAGGAATACAGTTTCAGTTTGAGGTCAAAAATCAGAGTTTCTCTTTGAATGCTGTTTGGCTAACTCTCAGGAAGAGACTGCGTCTGCAGGATTTCATTTTTATTAGAAATGTATGGCTCACAAATGCACACCCTTCTTATTCTCTTTCCTTTGAACGCTCTTTCGTTGGTATGGTTGGCAAAAAACAGTGACCATCAGTTTGAGAGTTCCAGGCGTTCCATCTCTAACGTCCTTCAGCAATATATAGAGTTATAGAGCAACAGGAAGTACGTGTCGGTATAAATGTGGCTTCAGACTGAACATAAACGACAACTTGTTAGTACTTGAATGTTTTAAACTATGACTTTTTTAGGTTTCTTATTTTAAACTCATCTTCTGTAGATTTAGGAAACAACACTACAATTTAACGGCCCTTTTTTCTGCCAATAAGATCTGAAACAACTCTCAATATACATCTCAGGGCTGGTGTTTTTAGCCCTTCTGATGCAGAGATATTCCACCTTCAGCGAAGCTGCTGAGTAAAAACCGTCAGACGCTGAATGTCAGACGCGTCACTCTCAGTCTGAAGGAGGCTCGAACCCCAGAAACCACCAGCCTCTAAACATAGAGACCTCAGACCACACGGAAACTGACGCTTCGCCTTCGACTGAAACCACCAGCAGCGTGTTGTGGGGAGCGCTCCCTTTCTTCACCCTCCGTCTGACAGCAGGGGGTCATTACTTAATACAGAGAAAGTGAGACAAAAACATAGGAGGCGGGGAGACAAAAACACGCAGCGAGACTGAAAATGATCCCGTGAAGATGCCCAAGTAAAGTTTGAGGCTCTGCAGAAACAACATGTGAGTGCTGCAGAGCCTCGGTGACGTGTGCACCGCTCACATGTGCCACTGTTTAGGGTTTTATGGAGTAAAGTTAGCAGGAAGTGGGAGTGAGTGAGTTCACGGTGCTTCTGCTGATGTCACGAGGAGGGCTGAACGGTTTTATAAAGCTGCAGGAACATGCAGCGGAGGAAACAGATCTGCAGAGGAGTGTCTTCTCTTCACGGGACCTTTATTATCCCCGAGGATTCATAGCAGAGGAGAACCCAGGACCCCTCATACAGGTGAGTGCATCCATCCATCCATAGGTGCAGGACTTCACCACTGAGCAGTCATTGGAAGTCTAAACGTTGTGGGGTTTGGGTTCTGGTAAATAGTTAATAATACAAATAAATGAAATCAAGATTTGTTCTCACGTATCTTTTTTAAAACAGTTTTTTCTTATTTGTTTACTTCAATTATAACAGTTAAAAACATCCCTTGTAGACTTTATTTACAGCATTTGTTTTTTTACGGCATAATATTTTTAATAATTAGATGTTTCTAACTTTGAATTTATTCCCAAAGTTTTAAACGTATAAAAAATATTCTCTATTCTTGAATCATAGTTTCCTGCAATTCAAGTTGTTTTATTATTTCAGGTAGACATGATATCTCTGGGCAGGTAACCAAACCGTGCAATGCTCTCTTAAAATGTAGCTTGAGGCGCTAACGGCACTTCCGGACAATTAAGCCCCGCCCACTTTCTGGTGCTAACACTGCATTAGAGCGAAGCAGAACATAATAGCTCCTTCATGTCTGAAACTGCTGAGGCTGCTGGGGAACATTTAAAGACAGCTTGTTCCGCACCATGTTTTAAACTTCTATTAGGGCTTATTGGAATAATCAGAAATGTGCACGGCGGTGTCGTCTGCGTACAGGGTGACTTTTTAATTTGGCACAAAAAAAATAACATTTTCTTCTGCATTTGTAGAGAAACCAGAACATGGTTTCTAGCCAGTTAAATCATTTGAAGTGTACCTGCCATAGTTTTATCCTCCTGACATTCATTCAGAGAAGATATACCTGCACAATACTGGTATTTCTACTCCCTAAAGCCATCAAACTGACTGTTATTATCAGATCAACACCAAAGGCCAACCCCGTCTTTTAAACAATACATATTTCACAATATGCTCTTCAGCCTAAACAATAGAAAACTATGAATCATTGTTTTTCTTAATGTCATTGTTAGCATTGATTGTGTGATGCTAACAGAAGCCCAGATGATTTGTTAGCGCTGCCATTAGCTTGTAAACGTTTATAAAGAGTCAGTGTGTCTCCTTTTAAATGTGATCACAGCTGTAGCTCCATAAAGAGCTGCAAACTGTTTCAAGAACCTCTCTGTGCGCTAATCCCGTTAGCTTGGCAGCGCAGCGCTAACCATAATGAGCTCTAATTGAGCGCAGGGGACGTGACGCCGCGGTGCGATCCAGCAGTGAAACACAAGCAGATAATACACACACATCTGGTGATACACACATATCTGATGACACACACAGTCAGACGCAGACAGACTGCAGGCGCCGTGCACTTTCCTCTCAATGCTGCTGGATCTGCATGCTAAGCTAACGGTTAGCATGGGCCGAGAGCTGCCAGATTCTGCAGGAAGGCCTTTTTATTTATTCAATTTTAGTTGCGCTGACGTATTTATAACTCACTGTGACTTTAGATAAATGAAAACACATTGAGCTTCTTCTGGCATGATGCTGACAAACCTTAATTTAAGGCTGTGGAAAGTGTGTTTTTGTGACTCGTTTCTGGGGTTTTAAAAGCAAAATATACAGTTTTAAGGAGATAAATAGGAGTATAAAGATGTAAGTGTAGTATTTCTTTAACCACAGGCTGTAACACATCTAGTACTTCTTATTTAACGCTTATAAATCCCTACTATGTGGGCCTCTGACCATAGCTTGAGCCTCTGTGTTTTTGTGGTCTGTGTTATGTCAGATGGTCACAGGGTCAGGCTGGGTAGCAGAAAAAAACCTCTGAAAATATGTGTGTGAATAACTGTGTGTCAGAGTGTGTGTGTGTGTGTGTGTGTGTGTGTGTGTGTGTGTGTGTGTGTGTGTGTGTGTGTGTGTGTGTGTGTGTGTGTGTGTGTGTGTGTGTGTGTGTGTGTGTGTGTGTGTGTGTGTGTGTGTGTGTGTGTGTGTGTGGTTTCACAGCGGTGGTGGTGGTGGCGGTGGGAGTGGTGTGTAATGTGAATGGGAGTAAAACAAGAGCGGGGGAGGAAAGGGGGGGATAGGAGAGAGTTATTCGTTATGGCGTGTGTGTCCAAAACAAATGGACTGAATTCCTGCGTTAGAAAATATGTACGTTATGAAAATAAGATGGGTATGGAGTCCAAGGAGTGCCATAATTATTAACACCTAAACAAGTATACATATATGGGGGATAGTAAGACACGTGCTGAAGTGTTCAGTTTTAAATTCCTTATTGTTTTTTAAATGTTTTAGGGATTTTTTCAGTTTGCTTAAAAAAAATATTTATCCTATTTTTTTATTTTTGGCTTTTTTCTGAAACTTATTATTTCCTTTTTTCCCATTTAATGAAATCATTCATCATTTTAGAATTCTTATTTATTCTGCCTTTATTTTTTATTGTTTTATTTAGATTTCACTCTTTTAATGTTCTATATATCTCCATGTTTATATTAATAGTAACATTCCCCTTTTTTCTATATACTTATTTATTGATCTTTATATTTCCAACATTTAAATTTGTATAGATTGACACTTTTTGTGAGGCACTCCTCTGTCTCCATAGGGAGGGTCAAAGTAAAGCCCGAGCGATGAAAGCCACCCTGAGAGGAGAATGTCAGGGCCTCTTCATCATCCCTCAATCATCTTCATACATCACCCCCCCTCCCACCCCCTGACATTTTCCCATCATCCCTCTCTCAGGAACTCCTCACTGATTTACTGTCTCTCAGCTGCTGTACTAACTATTAAATGGAGTCTGAGGTCACTTCATTCCTCTCACATTTAGGGGGGAACAAATCCGTTAGGAAGCTCAAATTCAGGCGTCTCTCATCGTTGTGCTCGGCTCGGACGTTTTGGAATAATAAAATGAAACGAGATAAGGGGAGTTTTGACAGACATCCCAGCTGGATTTTGACCGCTATACTAAGATGAACCCTTAGCTTTTTCCTCAGTTTGAGACGCCCCGTTATTCTGATGGCTCATTTTTCTAAAACCCAGTAGGCAGAATAATGGGCCACTAGGGCAAAAGACCATTTGTCCGACAGCCCGTTATCTCCCAAAATAAACACCTGTTGCTTCTAAAATACAGCCACAAAGAAAATTTGAATAGTGTACTGTAGATTTACGGCCTGTCATCATTTGGCCTGCCTGCTTAATTGTTTAGCCAATTAACCTTTGAGACCTTCTCCTGATAATTGGTGTTGGGCCACAGAAACAAGGGTCATACTAAAGTCTTCCAAAGCCTTGAGTGAGCAACTAAACCAGGTTCTGAATCACAGGTTTACCTACATGAGTCCTGTCATTAAAACCCACACCACCTCCCTGTGTGGTGAGCAACTACAGTCGGGGGGGAACAGTACGAGTCTTTGTGAGGAGGATTGTTTTAAAAAGCCGCCACAGGAGAAACGGGGGGGGGGGGGTTCAGTCACAAAGATTAAGAGCGGATATTTGTTTTGTGTACGGCGGCTCTGCCAAACGCAGCAGCGCTCTGTGATCTGAAACAGGCTGCTGCTGCCAGGAACACGCCTGACTCCTCTTACCTGTTCAGGTGAAGCAGCTTCAGCAGGAGGGGTTGTTTCCAGGACAGGTAGACCTCCCCCTCTGTGTAAAATAAATCTCTCTGGACCCTGTGTTCCTGACTCGCCTCCAAACAGCTCGTAAACTGGAAGCCAATACACTGATGTGTAGGGGGGAGTCCTGCCCCGATCCCCCCGGCAGCACCACCCTCAGAAAGCTTTTTATTTGTATATATTCTGAGAGATGACTCGGAGAGCTGGCCGCTGGTAGCAGTGAATGAAAGCAGTGTTGCATCACCACACTGGCAGCCTCCGTACTTCACAATAATGAGTTCATTGTGTTCAAACCGTGACCTTTCCCTGAGAGCTATTCCTGGGACTCAGAGGGACTGAAGTGGAGGGGGCATCACATCCAGGAGCAAAGTGAAAACACACGGCTCTGCAGGCAAGCCCCGGTAGATATCTGCCTCTCTCAGGTTGCACCTGGAAGCTCACGGTGGGCTCGGCCTTGAGGTTAAAGAGGTCCTTAAACAAACATGGCTGTGTGTTAGGGGACAGCAGCCGGGGCACAAAACCCCTTAAGCTTCCCCTTAAGTACGACACTTGAGGGTTAACTTCCTCTCAACTGAGTGACACAAGTTTTTTCACAGAAACAGATACAATTCTACAGACGTGTTGAAGACCTGTTGTTATGAAGCTCCATTTAAAGCATCTTTACAAATTTGCATTAGAGAGAAAACGGATTACATTTAGCTCTCATTCTTTGTCATTGTGCACCATATGTGGCGGTTTGTCATCATATGTACATCATTTTGCATCGTATTGTGGTGGTTTTACATCATATGTACATCATTTTGCATCGTATTGTGGTGGTTTGCATCCTTTTTTTTGTGATTTTGCATCAAACTCTAGTTGTTCCGCTTGTCTTTGTGATGCATTCTACCAATTTTACTCGTTTTGCATCTTTTTGTAATATTTTTAGGGTCAAAGCAAGTATATGAAAAATATCCTTACAGAAAATAAAAGCAGAAAGTGTCTCTGTAATTGTAACAGCGTTTGGTTTCTGCAGTTTGTAGTAAACGCTGATCATGATGAAGCGCGTTGGCACCTGTCGGCCTCCGTACCTTGACTCTGGAAAATCCCAATCAATCGTTTTATTGTTGAAAAGAGAAAAGAAACAACAGTCTTTGTGTGAAGTCGCCTGGATAAGATGAGAGTCACATTAATCACACGTCTGTTGTTTCTAAACACGCTTCAAACCCATTGCACACACACACACACACACACACACACACACACACACACACACACACACACACACACACACACACACATAAATAAAAACCGGTATCATAATTACACATAAATCTCCGCCGTGTGAAACGCTGCTGCCTCATGCTTGTGTAAACATTTTCCCCCAGAAATGATTTCCACACAGATACGTTCGTGTGTGTGTGTGTGTGTGTGTGTGTGTGTGTGTGTGTGTGTGTGTGTGTGTGTGTGTGTGTGTGTGTGTGTGTGTGTGTGTGTGTGTGCGTGTGCGTGTGTGTCTGGCTTTAATTGTGAGGCGACAGCTGGAACACATTTCAGATGTTTCAACACGTGTCCGTCAGCGCGGCCTCTCTCCACGGCTCCTGATGTGTGTGTGTGTGTGTGTGTGTGTGTGTGTGTGTGTGTGTGTGTGTGTGTGTGTGTGTGTGTGTGTGTGTGTGTGTGTGTGTGTGTGTGTGTGTGTGTGTGTGTGTGTGTGTGTGTGTGTGTGTCTGTGTGTGTGTGGTGTGTGTGTGTGTGTGTGTGTGTGTGTGTGTGTGTGTGTGTGTGTGGGTTACCTCAGGAAACTTTTATTTAAAGTCGTGTTTCTTTATGCTTTACGCCTGAGCGGAGCGCGGGAAAACAAGCCAGCGTTCATGAAGCCTGGTGTTAGCTGTGTGTTGTGCTGCCGTTAGCTGGTCTTAATATGTTTGCTCTGGTTTGGTATTAAAATCCTCACATAAACTGATGTTAGGAATCATAAACGGTCCTATAAAGAGGTGTGTTACGGTGCTTTATGCCGCCCTTCTCAAGGGAGCCCTTACTTTTCAGCTTGTTTTCCTGCAGACGTTGTCTCTTGCATGCATCTACGGTAGCCGACGAATACGTATAAAAGCAACCTCTCAACAAAAACCCAACAATGGTTAGCTTTGATGCAGCTTGGAGACGCGATCGAGCCACGAAATCTACAAAAGACATGGTGCTGAGTTAATGAAATGCTCGGGTCATCCTCTAGTCATCGCCTAGTCTTTGTTCGGGACAAATTCTCAGATTTAATTAACTTTAAATCCATTTTACCTGAAGAATATTCCAGTTCATTTTGTGCTCTGAAGTCCCACTTAACTCGATCTAATCAGCTGTCCTTTAACGAGCCGTGTTAACGAGATCAGTTAATTACAGTCAGAGAGCGAACCGGGATCAGACTCCCCGCTCAGGAGAAGCTGATGTGCATCATGAGCGCTTCTTTATTTATAGACATTACGGAGGATCGTAATCGACCGGGGACAGGGTCGTATCGTCCGTTCATTCGTCTGATAATGAATCCTTTAAATGACCAGCAGGAACCTTGGTTTTAATCAGAAGTCTGCAGCTAACGTCAGCTTATTATTGAGCGGTTGCGTTGTACGTCACAACCTACGTTCATTAGGAGAATCTGGTTTCTAATCAAGCGTAGAAAAAGTCCAGTCCTGCCAGAGATGAGGTAGCAGCGAATACTCGTTACGCTTTACGGCTCGTTAGGTTCTCTAAACATAGAGTTATGTGACAAACTCACATTGGACTCTGGCCACTACAGCCACAACAACTGGAAGATAACGTGTCAAACTGCGCAAAATAATTCATTGAAAGGGCCGGAAGAAGAAATAAAAGGGAATGTGTTTTTAAAAAGCAACATATTTTTGGACCTGTGAAAAGTGTCTTCCACTGAATGCTTGCAGAAGTCGGACTCCATTGATTGGTTGTTAGCTTCTCACATGACAGAGATCTAAAGTATGTGCTTTTCTTTAAAACTTTGAAGCACCTCAGCGGTAAATGTTCAGCATTTTCATGCAGCAGTTCATGGTCTGCGTCAGGTGTCTGGACCTGAGTCTCTGCTGGTTGTTTGAAAGGGCGGCGCTGGCTGGGAGTCAGACGGCTGTCAGGGCGAATCAAACAGGAAACGCCTCTGAGTCGTTCTGCAGACGTAGAGTCAGGAAACACCGGCAGATACATCTGACAGTCAGTTCATATAAATATCAACTTGCATTTCACTGTGAGTCAGGTTTATCAAGTCCTGCACTAAATCCATAAAACAACTAAAAACGATCCAATATTTTTGGTATTTATAAAAAAAACTTAATTTAGATAAAAAACAACAACATGAGTTTGTTGACGTGAAACTTATACCATAAAAAACGAGGTTTTAAAAAAGGAAGTCATTTCTACACCAACAATTAATACGTTTAGAATTTGATCTTGTGGTCATCAATTGACCCCCATACCCTTGTTTTTTTCTGTAATAATCTTCGCTTTTAACTTCAAACAAACAAAATGGTATTGTGTTGTTTCATTTGTTGTTGTCTTATCTTAAAGGATGAATTAAACCTCTTAACATAGAAGTATTAAAACACTAAACTCACTATTGGATGAATGTGGATTGTGTTTGGCACTTATTGACCTCCGTAGTCCAGCTTTGTCGCTTTTCTGACTGCGTTTCTGTTTTAGTTGTCTTTGTTAAACTTCACCCTCAGTCTTTGAACTCCTGCAGCTCCTGGTCAGACTCAGACCTCCTCCTGGTGCTGCTCTGCCACCTTCCTGCTGCTCCTCCTCAGCTGATGTAGCCCCTCCCCTTGCTGTTACCCCTCCCCTCTCGCAGCCCCTCCCCTCTGTGGCTCCTCCCCCTCTCCTCCTCTGTCCTCCTGGTTCAGTCTCTCCTCACACCGACCTGAGGCTGCACACCTGGAGGACTCCTTCTCCTTCCTCCTCCTCCTCGCTGCAGGAAGGACTCTGAGCTCTGGATGTGTTTCGGCTCGTTGAGATTACATTTTCCTCTCCTGGACTTTATTTGTGCAAGTTTGAGAAAAAAGGACTTAAAGTGAATTCTTTTCTGGACTCAAAGACCCTGCTGTGGGAGAGTAAGTGTCCCCCCACCTCCTCCTCCTCCTCCTCCTCTCCTCCTCTCCTCCTCTTACTCCTGCTGCTCCTCTTGTTTAGAGGCAGCCCTGTTGTGGCTTCATTAGGAATCTGCAGGGAGACATGTGGACGGGTTTCTGCTCAGGCTCGCCTCTCAGTCGCTCTGCAGCTCAGAGAAAAAGTTTGAATAAGAAAATAAAAAACGTAAAAACACAAAAGTCGCTTTTTAGAAACTGGGATGGGATTTAATTCACCAGAATCATCATTTAAAAAACACTTTTGGTGCATGTTTTGGACAGCTGGTAGCAGAGACATGGTGTCAGTTATGAGGATAAAATGAATATTTATAATAAAAGAAATATTTTCTGTTTTTTGCTGAAATTTCTTTGAACACCAAAATGAACGTTTCATTCTGCTGTTTGTTATTTCTGATTATTTTCTCTCATTTTTCAACATTTCTGTCATTTTAAAGCCCAAAATATTATTATGTTTTGTCCTAAAGGCAAATATTTGTCTACCTTTATGTTGAAAGTTGTGTTTGACACTTGTTGCATTAAAATAAGAGGATCAATAAAGTTAAAAAGTAGTGAAACTGCAGAAATTAAGACGTGCACATGATGTCAAAGTCTGCAAGATGTTGTATCGGGGTTAACGGGATCAAGTGAGGTGTTGATCTCCTGCAGCTTCTGATGTGTGTGTGTGTGCGTGTGTGTGTGTGCAGGATGAGTTTCCTGCAGCAGTGGATCCTCGCTCTCTTCCTGCTCTGCTCGCCGGGCCACGGCCGCCCCATCGACGCCGTCAGCAGCAGAATGTGAGTTCCTCCGAGCATCTTTAAGAGTTATGGACGTCCAGATGATCTGAGTTCCCTCGGACGTGTCCGTGCATCTGTTTACATTCCTGATTTATTGCAAATGTGGTCTTAGTTTTGTTCAGAAGCAGAATTTTTCCCAATATCATATCTTAAAATATAGAAACATTTTCACACCAAAGACTTTATTCATCATGTTCATCAATCCCATTTAAACTAAGTGAAGATTTGTAAAATATACTTCTTACAGTTTTTTCTCACAAAAATTCCCAAAACATTCAAAAGTCAAACGGAAACTTTGTTCAAAATAATAAGTAAAGAAATCTGAAGTAGTTCAAAGTGAGGAGCGACCTGCTCCCATGAGAATCACTTTTGGTAAAAAACTTCAATTTCTTTGACTTTTTATTGATTATTTTGTCAGGATGAAATGTTTCTGGGCTGTTAGAGATGACAGGTATCTCTTATTCGGATCAGGAAAGGACTTAAAGTGGTCTAACTTGTAGAAATCTGCAATGATAAGTGGATTATTTAATAAAGGAGGGAAATAAAGCCAACTGGAGGCTCATTTTTAAACAGAAGTCTTAGATTTCACACGTTTCCAGTTTAAACACATGACGATGTGTTGCGTTCCTTTCCTTTCATTTCCTACCAAAGTCCTACAAAAGATTGTCCAAATATTTGATATAAATCAGCAGTTATCTGATCGGAGAAGAACACGACGTCATTTTTTCACTTTGTCCACAAATATCAAACATGCAACATCGAGCAGCTCTCCCACTGAACCCCATTACAGCTGCTGGGAGTTGAGCTTGTTGCACTGGGAGAAACTGAAACCTGCAGGAAGCTCCTCTGGGTTTCAAGTTTTCCATCAGAGAGAGATTTCTGCACAGAGCTATCAGAGAAGCACGACTCACCGTGGGGGGGCTCTCCGGAAGCTGTTTCTTTTTGGGGTTTAAAACGAGTGTCTTTAAAGAGTCCTCTCCTGCTGATGTTCAGGTGTGTATCAGTATGTAGTGTCTCTACTTTAAAGAGTCCTCTCCTGCTGATGTTCAGGTGTGTATCAGTATGTAGTGTCTCTACTTTAAAGAGTCCTCTCCTGCTGATGTTCAGGTGTATATCAGTATGTAGGGTCTCTACTTTAAAGAGTCCTCTCCTGCTGATGTTCAGGTGTGTATCAGTATGTAGTGTCTCTACTTTAAAGAGTCCTCTCCTGCTGATGTTCAGGTGTGTATCAGTATGTAGTGTCTCTACTTTAAAGAGTCCTCTCCTGCTGATGTTCAGGTGTATATCAGTATGTAGTGTCTCTACTTTAAAGAGTCCTCTCCTGCTGATGTTCAGGTGTATATCAGTATGTAGTGTCTCTACTTTAAAGAGTCCTCTCCTGCTGATGTTCAGGTGTATATCAGTATGTAGCGTCTCTACTTTAAAGAGTCCTCTCCTGCTGATGTTCAGGTGTATATCAGTATGTAGAGTCTCTACTTTAAAGAGTCCTCTCCTGCTGATGTTCAGGTGTATATCAGTATGTAGAGTCTCTACTTTAAAGAGTCCTCTCCTGCTGATGTTCAGGTGTATATCAGTATGTAGTGTCTCTACTTTAAAGAGTCCTCTCCTGCTGATGTTCAGGTGTATATCAGTATGTAGTGTCTCTACTTTAAAGAGTCCTCTCCTGCTGATGTTCAGGTGTATATCAGTATGTAGTGTCTCTACTTTAAAGAGTCCTCTCCTGCTGATGTTCAGGTGTATATCAGTATGTAGAGTCTCTACTTTAAAGAGTCCTCTCCTGCTGATGTTCAGGTGTATATCAGTATGTAGAGTCTCTACTTTAAAGAGTCCTCTCCTGCTGATGTTCAGGTGTATATCAGTATGTAGAGTCTCTACTTTAAAGAGTCCTCTCCTGCTGATGTTCAGGTGTATATCAGTATGTAGTGTCTCTACTTTAAAGAGTCCTCTCCTGCTGATGTTCAGGTGTATATCAGTATGTAGTGTCTCTACTTTAAAGAGTCCTCTCCTGCTGATGTTCAGGTGTATATCAGTATGTAGTGTCTCTACTTTAAAGAGTCCTCTCCTGCTGATGTTCAGGTGTATATCAGTATGTAGAGTCTCTACTTTAAAGAGTCCTCTCCTGCTGATGTTCAGGTGTATATCAGTATGTAGTGTCTCTACTTTAAAGAGTCCTCTCCTGCTGATGTTCAGGTGTATATCAGTATGTAGTGTCTCTACTTTAAAGAGTCCTCTCCTGCTGATGTTCAGGTGTATATCAGTATGTAGTGTCTCTACTTTAAAGAGTCCTCTCCTGCTGATGTTCAGGTGTATATCAGTATGTAGAGTCTCTACTTTAAAGAGTCCTCTCCTGCTGATGTTCAGGTGTATATCAGTATGTAGTGTCTCTACTATAAAGAGTCCTCTCCTGCTGATGTTCAGGTGTATATCAGTATGTAGAGTCTCTACTTTAAAGAGTCCTCTCCTGCTGATGTTCAGGTGTATATCAGTATGTAGTGTCTCTACTTTAAAGAGTCCTCTCCTGCTGATGTTCAGGTGTATATCAGTATGTAGCGTCTCTACTTTAACCTCTTAGAGGTGTCCTGTCCTTTAGCCTATCAGGTTCAATGTGTTGGAGCGACAGCCAATAGGAGCACTGCTGTTCCGTATTGATGGCTATACTTTTATTTTTGTGTATTTTGTAAATAGTGTGATTCTTGTATATATTTTTTAGTACCTGGGTGAAACATTCAGCTGTCTTTGGCTCTTTCTGCTGTAACAATGCAAATTTCCCCTCTGTGGGACGATTAAAGGTATTCGGATTCGGATTCACTATCACCACTTTATTTTAAAACTTAGAAAAGCAGCAGATCTCAGATTAAAGACGCAGGAAACAGACTTTAAAAACAAAATATTGGTAGATTTTTGCAGCTGTACTCACAAAAATCACCAAAAATCCTGAAGATACTGAATAATTTGGAATAAAAACAACAGCTTCAGACAAATTAACTATTCGGGTGGTAAATCTTGGTTAACTTGGACATAAAAACATTAGAAAAGTGTTTTTGCTCAGAAAAACATTTAAGTATACAGTTAACACACAACACTGTTAAAATACACCTTTACTCGTCACTTGGTGGAGTTATCTGCACAACATTACTTTAACCTCTTTCTTTTGCTAAACAGATTTAAAAAACCTGCATGTTGCATTAAAATCAGCTCCAAATTGATTGAAGTGTTTGACCCTTTGGAGATTATTTTCCTGATTGATTATCAGGCTTCTCTCCTCCTGCACCTCTTCCTCTTTCTCCTCCTGCTGTTTCTGCTGGTTCTGTGAAACCCAGTGTATATTTCTGCTGCACTCCACGCCCTGCAGATGAAAGGGAGCAAAGGTGCATGATGGGAAGGTGTGTTTGCGCAGCGCTGGTTCCCAGGCCTCCCTTGTGTTTAGCCAGCATCGGGCTCAGCGTAACGAGAGTCGAGACAAAGCAAATCTCCGGCAACCATAACATCTGGTCAGAGTCAGGACCTGCTCTTCATCCTCCTCCTCTTCATCGCTTCATCCTCCTCTTCATCCTCTTCCTCTTCTTCTCCTGCAGTCATCACTTCTTCTCCCTCTTCCTCCTCTTCCTCTCAATCCCTCCTGCATCCTAACTCTTTGTTTTACATTTTGTACGCCTTTAAACGTGGTTTGCACCTAAAAAATAAATGGGAACTCAATTATAATAATAAATATGAATTACTAATAATATTTCGATCTAATGCATCATTCCGGAAAGAATGACTCAGCTGTCAGCTGAGTTTGGTGAGGGTGTCATAGGGTTTATGTGCAGACCGCGCTCTCTGGTGGCCGTTCTGCTCAAAACACCATTAGGATTTTTACAGCATTTAAACCTCTTCTGTTGTAGTGGGTTTAAATACTGATCCAGCCTCCTCGTGGTTTTATGTACTATATATGAACTGCTTCATATTTTGCTATTTAAGATGCTTCAATTTCCCGTGTGTACAGTATAGAGTACAGTAGAGTGTCCTTTAAGTAGGATGTGGGTGGAGTCTGTTAGCACCCAGGCTCCATAGCTCAGGGGTTAGAGCACTGGTCTTGTAAACCAGGGGTCGCGAGTTCAATTCTCGCTGGGGCCTGAATAACATTTTCAATTTTTTTTAATGGGAAAACTGAAAGCTTCGCATTTAATGGACACACACTGAGTAATAAGGGGTAGTTTTTAAATGGTAAATATAAATTAGACCTACCACAGATCACATACATCCTGAGTGTTTCACAACTGCTCCCGGCATTAATATTCTGAATGGCTCAATTATAAACTATTCGGTGGGTTTTCTTGCAGGCAAGAACGAGTCTTATTAGTTGTCTTAACTATTCAAATAATATCTGTTATTACAATAAATGCCTTTAATCGAAATGTATGTGATATTTGTTTTACAGTATTACAAACAAATATTTTCATTTTCTTTGCAGAGAAAAAAGGTCCAAATAGAGAAGTTCTATATATCTATATATATCTATATATATATATATATATATATATATATATAGATATATAGATATATATATATATATATCTATATATCTATATATATATATATATATATCGATATATATATATATATATCTATATATATATATCGATTAAATATTTGTTTTATTTGCACAAAAAAGTATAATTTATTCATATTTTCAATGCATTTTTTGGCTTAATATAAAAAGTGTAATGTAATCATTTGTATTTTTGTGTGGTTTTTTTTGCAGAAAGAAATGGAAAAATGTGAACAAATGTTCAATATTTTTTGCAGAAAGAAAATTGTAGTTCAATGAAATCTGTGAATTGTATTTGAGTGAAATATTCTGTATTTATTCCCCACAGAAAGCGCTCGGTGTCCCACGCTCAGCTGATGCACGATAAGGGCCGGACGCTGCAGGACTTCAAGAGGAGGATGTGGCTGCAGGAGCTGCTGGACGAGGTCCACACTGCCGAGACCAGAGACCTGCCCCCCCGCCCTCCCCCATCTGGAGTAGGGGGAATCAGCCTCGAGGGGGGGGTGAGCACCACGGGCAGCACCATGCACTCTAAACCCCCGGGGGGGACCAAGAACCTCCCCCTCAGCTTCAGGGAGGAAGAGGAGAACCTCCCGCAGGAGACCAACAAGTCGCTGCGAGCGCAGGGGAAGAAGAAGAAGAAAGGGAGGGGGGGCCGGAGGAGGGGAGGGGGGGAGGGCGAGAAGAGGAAGAGGAGGGAACGCTCGCTGGGGGGGGAGGGGGGGGAGGAGGGAGCAAGATGGAGGCAGTGGAGGGCTGGAGTGGAGGACGCTGCTCGGCCTCCAGAGGAAGTGAAACGCTGTCAGACTGACTAAGGTGAGAGAGACCTGGGATTTACTATTTTTGTAGGGGACCCTGAAAGCAGCATCTCCCTGGTTGAAATTAATGGGATGTTTGCAGAAAAATGATCCGAAATAAAATATATTGTTTGGATAGATTAGATCAGAAAAGTATAATTTTGCGTCTTAATTATTATTTAGAATTATATGTCTTTATAAAAACAGTGATTTCATATATTTCTCCCTCTCTGTGTTTCAGAAACCTGCGGACACTCGACTCCTAAATTCTCACGTTGCAGTTTTTTCCTGTGAAAGTGATTATTTGGAAAGAAATTGGAAATATTTATTGTGTGTAAATATTCTAAATATAGCAGAATAGATAGCAGAATATGATCATTAAAAATATTTGATGCTCTGTGAGGCAACAGATTTTACTCTTTGTGAATCCTTTGCTTTTTATTCTTTTTTTATTCCAATAATGTTGGTAATTTATTTCGTCTGAATGGTGTATTTATTTTTGTAAATGTATCGAGGTGCTGCTGACCTTCTATATTTTTGTACCATAATGCACTTTAGATATATAAATATAAATATATATACCATTAATTTTGTGCGTTTGTTGTTTGAATGAAATGAAGAAAAAACGACGGTCGTCTTTCTGTGTTCTTGTTCACTTTTTTTATTTCTCGCTGCTGATTTTTCTGATGTTTTCTGATGGAAAATGTTGATTTATTTTATTTTGTGTTTGAGTCCCGCTGCCTCTGTTTCCTCCACATGCTCTGCTTCTCAAATTCTCCTGTACATAAACCAAACAGCTAGATATTTGTTGTTTTTGGCACTTGCACTGAGATAAACACCCTGTACTGAACGGATTAAACATTTGACACAATCCTCCTGCAGTCTCACATCTCTTCAATTTCACTTTTTATGAATGAATTACCAAATAAAAGGTGTTAGATTAGAAAGCTTCTTGTGGTGCACCCCAGGGCTCCATCCTGGGTCGTCTTGAAGTTGTAGACATTATTATTAATTACTTTAATTTTTTCTGTCTTTTTCTGCAAACAAAGACTCTAAATAATCTTTCTTAATAATTCATTCATTTATTATTAATATTTATTTGGTATTATTTGTTATTTTATTTCTAGATGTATCCTTGGTCCTCTTAAACTGTAGATTCTATTAATCATTTATTTATTTTATATACCACTATAATTAAATTCGGCATCCCATTTTGTAAATGCTTTAAATTAAAATATTTTATTTAGATTTTAGAAGACATTTTGAAGGTTAGTTTAGAATAAAACATTAATATAGATTTATTTTAGATTTTGTATTTGTGCCTTAATCAGCATGTTCAGGTTTCTACCATTTTCTACCAACAAATGATTTTAGTGTAATGTATTTATGGGCCGTATTAAGAACTTTGAAACAGATTTTATCAGTAAAAAGCAATATATTTACAGGGTTTTAAATATCAGAAAATAAAAATAATAGATAAAAACCTGATTAAAGCACGGCCTGTAATGCGTGTCTCGGCCTGAGGGGGCAGCACCGAGCCTCCAGCCCGGAGGACTGACTGGAGTTAAAGCCCCAGAAGCAGCCGCTCTCCCCACGTGTGAACATGCCTTCTGCAGGAGGAAAGATAAACAGACCGAAAACTGTAAGAAACTCTCTTTACTTTCTATAATCTGTACTCCAAAAGTGCTTTACCTGTTTGTGTTTCACCGCAGATTAAGACATTATAACCGGAGAGTTAGCAGCAGCTAGCATAACGAGCTAACAACAACATGCTACTTCTCAGTTAACATAGCTTCATGTTGCTAGCTGTGAAAACGTGGCGAATATTAGTGTAAAATTAGCTTTAAAAATAGAATAAATATGTGTTTTATGAAGATTTGCTTCTCTAAATAACATCTGAGGAGATACAGAGTGTGAAAGTCATTCAGAAAATATGCTAGAGTAATAAAATCTGTTATTAACTACCAATAATTGTCTAAAGATGCCCCAAAAGCATAATAAATGTGTCTTTCCGTTCATATTTAAAGGGTTTTACTTAGGTAACCCGTTAATAAACGACTGTTTGAGTGACTAAAAGCCTATTTTAAATACAAAACACTTAGCTAATTGACCATATTAGTGAAAATGAGGCTTAAAAATATAACATGTCTTAAGTGTGAAAGTCATCAATGTAATAGGAAACATGCATTTTCAGACTTTATGAGGTTACTTATTATCTTATCGTTTTAGTTTTAGAAGTAAAATGAAAATGCTCTTAAATGGAAGAAGCTTTTTGTTTTTCTACTTTTTAGAAGTAGGATTTATTTACCATATTTTCCATGAGAGGAACCAGCTGTATCTGGTGTGAGTGCCCCCTGCTGGGTGGGCTGGCACACTTCAGTTTCTCTTTCTTTGCTCTGAATATATTATTTCTGCAGCAGAAACAGAAACCCAATAAATGTTCATGATTTATTTAAATAGTTTATGGACTAGAGCGAACAACGGGGTCATGATTCCGATTCATCATCGTATTCTCCACCGTCGGCTCTCTATGTTGTTGTTCTAATACTTGTTGTTGTTGTTGTTGTTCAGGAGCTGTCGAGGAACCTGTTCAAGCGTCGGCGTGTCCTGAGCAGAGAGAAGAGGAAGAGGCATCTGATCGTCGGGGCTGTCGTGGATCAGGGACTCATCACCGTGCATCACCTGAAGAAGAGGAAGTACGCCTCTCATCCAAATATAAGTTAGATATTATAAACAAATAATCCTGAAGCTAACGTGGTGTTGTTTAGGTCGAGTGCGCGGGCGAACATCACGCTGTCGGGAAAGAAGAGGAGGAAGCTGATCAAGCAGCTGCAGCACATGCAGAACGAGAAGAGCAGCATGGAGGGTAAACCAACTAAATCATGGTGTCTATTTTAACCGTTCCAACACTGAGCACTACACCCACAGGGGAGAGTCAGGGTGTCTCCCCCAGAGACACAACGACATGCTGACTGCTGTGGGGCTAAAGGTGGGATTCAACCGGTGTTCCCCACTAGCCCACTGCACTACAGCCGCCCCAAACTACTTCCTGTTGTACTTTATATGGGATCATAACCCGGCGTTCCTCAGACGTGCTGTGGTGTTAATCTGAGACTGAAGCGCAGTCTCCTCATTCTGCTTCTTCCGCCGCTTGTTTTCTTAATGTCGACTTTTAAAAATGTCCCATTATTTCTCTCAGTATTCTAACTCCTCCATGTGGCCCTAATCACTGTCTTTCATACTCTCACTTTTTGTATCCCAATTTTCTTTCCTTTCTATTTTTTTCCAAATGATCACTTTTTGATAAATATATATATACATAACAAAAACATGTTCAATAAAAACTGAAGTAAAAATGGTTTATTGAATTTTAACACGGCAGGCAAACGCATCGTTTTTCATGCACGGGTCAATTTTGAGATTTTGTGCTATTTTGATTCCATAACATGTTCCCTGTCGCTCTTTTGGAAGGAAAACGTACAAAATACACATTTAGGTTTTTATTTGACTATAGTTTGTCTATTTGCGTCTGTAGATTTCTCCTAAACTCACCAGAAGTTAGCATTCTAACGCAACACGTAGCACCGCGACCGATGGTTGCACCATGTAATCACTGGTATCGCTGTAAAGCTACGTCTCTCCCGCACAATGTCATCGGATCCAAATATGATCATTTCCTTTGTATCAGCAACCACTCGGGAAAGTACAAAGGGGGCTTTAGACCAAAAAACGAAATCTCATTGGCTGGTGTCAATTTCTGACAACGTGATTTGTTCACATGCGTCACGGGGTGTGCTATGACCAGGGTGGGAATTTCACAGCGGCCGTGGCCTTCATTGCCCCTCGGTCTGGCCGTGATGCCCCGGAAATAATTGTACGTCCTACGGCCGTTGTGCCCTGATTCTGTTAGAATCTCGAAGTTGCTTTAACAGTGTCAGAGCGGTGGTCTGGGCTCTGAGCTGCATTAGTGCTTGTAGCTTGGATTGGTTGCGCGCACCTCACGTGTCATCATCGCATCATTCGATCATCACTGCAGCGTCTCGCTGTAAGAATACCTCCTGTCTCTGTCCGTGAGTTTATTCACTTCTGACAGGTTACTGTCGCCCGGAACCACGGCAAAACAACAAAGAACGTGAATTATCTCACACACACACACACACCCCGTTAGCTCTCCCATAGCACTCCCCCGTCTCTCTCTCTAGGAACCTCCCTTCTCCTCACCCAGTGGCGTTTTATATGTACAAAACTGGTGGGGCACGAACAAGTTAGATATATAAGGCCTTTTGTACCTTAATACATGGACTACCACAAAGCAAAACTTACCAACACCAACCGTGATGCCTCGGCATGAAACCTTCAGACTGTAGGAAAACACAGACCCTCGTCACCGTGGTTACAATAGCAATGGATCCATCGACACATGAACTATACTTCCGCTCACCAAAGCTCCAGTAGAGGGTCAACTTCTGTCATGTTCTGTTTGTATTATGTACCGCTGGTGATGTAGTCTAAGCCTTCTCGTCTCCTCTTCTACACTTTTCACACACACACACACACACACACACACACACACACACACACACACACACAGACTGACAGCCAATCAGCTCTGACTTCTGAGATGCTGTCTCCGCGGGGGTGCGAGCGCTTTGTGATTTATTTTTTGCCGCACACATTGAATGAAACACTACTCTCTTCAACGCGCAGTGTGGGTAAAGGTGATTTGTGTTCCTCGTCATTCGTGTTTTTATCATCAGAAAGTGAAGCTGTTTATCTGTAAGATCCAAACCCTCATTTTCCCTGAATGGCCTTTGTGCCCTAAAACAATTTGTGACACAAAAGGCCAAAATGGCTTTGCCCCTGAAATGACGAAATTCCAAGCCTGGCTATGACACCTGGTTTATCTTTCCGTGGGACATTTAAATCTCAAAATGGCAAAAGAACAGCGAAAAAATGTTCACAGAAGACGACACAATTGTCACTTGCACGAAGCGAAGAAAAACGACCCCGAACAGGACACACCTTCACGGGTGCGTCGATGCGCAAACAGGAGGCGGGTTTAGACAGCGCCACGCAGCAGAGGCTGATCGGTCATGCAGCGAGGTTGGATGAACCGCTCACTGGGTTCATTCTGTTCAGGTCATATGCTGTTACTCAGTTTTTAGTTGTACTGTGTTTTATGAGTTCCATTTTGTTGTTGCCAAGGATTAGATAGTCTGTAAATAGTGTCTTCAATAAAAATCGAATTTGACAATCAGATCTTCAAAGGTCGTTTTCCACTTCAGTAGTACACCAAACCTTCCAGTTTTATTCCCATCAATATTCTGAAGGGTTTTACAGAAGGGTTTGTTCATGTGTCTTTCATAGCCTGAGTTATATAACAGTGTATACCTAAAAACATGGCGAAATTGGATATTTTACGGCAGTACTTCCTGATTTATGGAGTGATAAAAGGAAATCCCTTCTGTAAAAACTTGAGATTCAAATATGACTACAAAATGAAACAAGAATTTTGAACCTGACTTTATCCAACGTTCAGAACGGTGTTCCTGAGATGTACTCACATTTTGCATATTTAACTAGATGGGGTCTAATTTGCATATTTAAACAAGCTTTTTCTGAAAGCCTGTAATACAAAACACAATTGTAATTAACTGGAGAAGTTTTGATATCTTTCAGTGGAAAGCATTGCCCTGTTCGCCTGTAATCACATGTCTTTATTTTCTAAACTTTTAAAGATGAAACTAAATGTTTTTCTGACTTCTTTCATACCATACTCTGATTTGTATGTGAGTATGTTCACACCAAAGACAAATTCCCTGTATGTGTAAAACCCCACCCGGTGATAAACCTGGTTCTGATTCTGGTTCTGACTCCTCAGCTGAGACAACAGCAGCACCACAGAAGAAGAACACTCAGGAGACTGCTCCGAGCAAGAAGAAGAATAAGAACCAGGAGAAGAAATCAGCAGGAGCTCAGGGAGACGTGGAGATGGCTGACATGGAGTAAAGAGAGCAGAAATGGACTGAGATGAGACGTTGGAGAGTCTGAGGCAGAGGCTCGGATCAGGGGCAGAGGCTCGGATCAGGGGCAGAGGCTCGGATCAGGGGCAGAGGCTCGGATCAGGGGTATTGGTGTGGATAGTTGTGGCTGTGTTGAGTTATTGTTTGTCAAAGATCCTTAAAATGTTTGTTTTAATAAACCTTCTCTTTAATAATCCACTTCCTGTTCTCTGTTTTATTCCCACTACTTTAACGGACCCGGGGAGCATTCTCCATCGCTGCCCCCACCCTCTGGAATTCACTCCCACATCAGAGGACTGACCCCCCACCTTCAAAACACTGACCAAAACTCACCTTCTTAGACCAGCTTTTAACGTGGTTTTATTGCTCCATTTTAATTCGACTTTTAAAACATTTTAAACCTTTTTTCTTTATTTTTAAATGAGTTTCTTAGATCTGTATTTTTTTGTACCTTTTTTTTAATATATTTATTTGTAATTATTAAAAAATGTGAAATATTGATTAAAACAAACGATGAAATATGTCTTCATTTTCAATGTTTTATCTGTGATCTCGGCCCAAAGTTAAGTTTTTGGTTATTAGGTCTAATATATATTTTATTGAAAAAAGTCAATTAGTTTCTTAATTCATATTATTAAAATTAAAAGGTATTTTGTAGCTTTATTATAATTGATTCCCTATTATATACCCCTCTCTGATCCACCACTCATTGTTCTGTCAGGCTCTTTAATTATTGATGACCCCCCCCACCCTCTTACATAAACATGGATTTCTGTGTAAAACTCGTGATTTTAACCCTAAAAACGGTGCTTTTTAACGCCTATAAACGTGATGCTCTGCAGCCGGATGGTGCTGCTGATTAAACCGAATGTCTGCAGGTTTTGGGATGCAGGATCCATGCATCCCTCCCCCTCCTGCAGGCAGAGGACAAAGAGTAAAATGGGTCAGACTCCGGAGGGAAGAGCATCATGTAACATCATCCGGAGACAGATCAGCATGCTGCTCTAACGTGGCCTTGAAACCATTTAAATCCGAATAACGCAGCAGGTTTCCGCCTCCTCGGCTCAGCCCGATGGACAGCATTTAAAGGACGAATTGAAGCCATTTTTTACATCAACATGTCCCCTCCGGATCGTACTGGGACTGAACTGGTTTGATTGGGACTGAGATCTTTTTGTTGTTGTTGAAAGCTCCAGTGTGTTCCAGACACCGACTCATCAGGCTGGTTCTATCCGAGGGGCGATGGACGCGGGGTCGAGCTAATCCGTGTCCCCGGTGAAAATACAGGTACAACCGGGGGGTGGGGGGGGGGGGGGGGGGGGTAGCTTTCGGGGCTAATGTTAGCATCAGTGAAGTGGCGTGTTATTATGGGCAGGTGGTTCATTAAATAACATTGCATTAGCTGCTTTTTATAAGGGTTTATAAAGATGTTTAAGAGCTTGACTTGTTGACGTGTCTCTCCAGCCTTTAATCCGCAGTTTAAACCAGTTTTGCGTACCTGTTAATGGTATGGAAGCCCGTTGATGCCAAAAGGGTGAATAATATGTCCTTATGGTCATATCATAGAAGCTCTTTAATGCCAATGTGATGAAACACAGAGTAGTCATTCTAATTTGAAACTTAGCTTCATTGCTTTTATAAGCTAGCAGTTCTACTAAACAGTGTCTAATAATTCCACCCAAAATGCAAATATTACACAGCAAAAACTCTTTGTTGTTCTTTATTTTCCAGAGAAGGTCAGCCTCTTAAAAAACCTTTGAATATCCGCCTGTTTAACAATAATATTTGAGAGATTTTAACTTTGTTTGTGCCATATTTAAGAGCTAGTTTAACAAACGTACCTGATATTTCCCATATAAATCCCACTGACGCCAATATGATTAAATGTTCCCTACTGTGAGTAATTGTAGAGACAAAAAATAAATACCTTAAGGTGATTAATTCAATGTATTTTGAGCCACAGCCTCAGTATATGTATTAACCTTACCCAAAGAACCTAAATGTGCTGCTAATTGTCCTTTTTTTAAAGTACGGTAGCCAATATCTGCCAGTGTGATGAAACCAAAAATCCTGTAGATCGTTACTACTTTATAAAAACAATGATTTATGGCCATTTTTTCCAGACTTAACGTGAATATAAAGCTGCAAAAACTGTATACTTATTACTAAAATGCACTTTGTTTTTCAACTTTTTCCACATTTCAGTGTCTTTTCGATGACGTCTGCTCATGTAGAGGACCTTCGTGTTTCTGTTGAATGCTCAGGAGCTACAGACACACCTGGATACTGATCAGATAACTGGCTGTAAAGCAGATAAAGTGAGGTAACGTCTGGGTGTTCCCAGCAGGGGGTAAAGTCTGCGGACTGTGGACCTGGAGATCCAGCTTCTGATGGAGGACGCTGCTCATGGTGAGTTCAGGTTCCAAAGGCTCTAAATATATATTCCAGTTATTTTACCGTCTTTTAATAAAGCCGACTGACCTGATTCACTCTGAGGAGGAATCTAAAAACGGAGCTGCTCTATTTTTACTCGGAGCCGATTGATTCGTCTAATTTAGGCTCGTGTTTTGTCAGCCGAGACAGATCTGGGACGCTTAAATAAAAAAAGGTGTTTTAGCGTCAAAAAACTGCCAGTGAGACTTTTAAAATAAAGTCCATCAAAGGGATTTAAATCTAAAAACTCTTGTTGTTATATAACACTGCTTTTACTTTGTATGGATATCTGCCATTAAGTGAAAAATAACTTTCCCTCATTAAGTATTTAATTCAAGTCATAATTTGGAAAAACAGCTCTTTATCTTAATTGTAATTCTGTTCAGTTCAAATGAAGGGTTGTTCTGTTCAGTTCAAATGAAGGGTTGTTCTGTTCAGTTCAAATGAAGGGTTGTTCTGTTCAGTTCAAATGAAGGGTTGTATTGAATGTGATTTATTTTCATTAAAAAGCTGTTTTTTAAATGTTTTTCTTAAATGGTATAAAATGTTTGAATATTGTTCTTTTAAATCTGATTTCTTTCCTACATTTAACTTGTAAGGGTATGCCTCATTCAAATCAATTACTTTAATGAAATGGACATGTTGTTTGTGAGGCTTAACACCCAAGAAATACACGTAAGCAGAACATTTGGATTTATAAATCATCAGTTGTATGTAAATGTTTTAATTTGTGTATAAATATGAATTAATAACATGTATTGCGTCTTCTCTCCTCAGTCCTGTAGTGCTTCCTTCGCTGTGGACTCTTTGTAAACTGACCGTAGATCAGCAGCCGCCATGACACCGTCACTCACCACGCTGCTGCTGGTGGCGATGACATCACTGATGACCTCACTGATGGCGTCGCTCCCCGCGCTGGCGGTGGATCCGGAGACGTGTTACTCGAGGCAGCACCAGAGCGCCATCGTGAACGTGAGGCAGGCGCTGACCATGCCCAGCACGGCCATGGACGCCCGGGCCGTGACCTCGGAGACAGACTGCATCCTCGCTTGCTGCTCCGAGGAGGTGAAGCCAGGTGAGGTCACATGACACGCTAACTCTGAAGCTATGCTAACGTACCTGGCATTAACTCCATTCTGAGTTTTATTGCTAGCGTAGCATGATCTCTGTCCTCCTTTAATGAGACTTTAAACTTTGTGTTTCATTGAAGGAGCTAAATGCAACATGGCCGTGTTTAACGGCAACAAGCCCGCCGGAGAGGATAACTGCTTCCTGTTTCACTGCGAGGCGGAGCAGGACTGTCCTCTGATGAAGGCGCAGGACAACATCAACACCTACGACATCTACAAAGGTAACCTGTCTTCCCTCAGATCCACCTGATACCTGTATTTAATACGTGAAACGAAGCAGGAAGTCTCAACGGATCTCAACAGAAACAAATTCTAGCTTTGGCCAATGAAAGTTCTCTGGATTCTACAAACGTCCTTTCCTTAGCTAGCACTTCCATAGCTAACAGTTCCTTAGCTAACACTTCCATAGCTAACACTTCCTTAGCTAGCACTTCCTTAGCTAACACTTCCATAGCTAACACTTCCATAGCTAACACTTCCATAGCTAACACTTCCTTAGCTAGCACTTCCTTAGCTAGCACTTCCTTAGCTAACACTTCCATAGCTAACACTTCCATAGCTAACACTTCCATAGCTACCACTTCCTTAGCTAGCACTTCCTTAGCTAACACTTCCTTAGCTAAAACTTCCATAGCTAACACTTCCATAGCTAACACTTCCATAGCTAACACTTCCTTAGCTAGCACTTCCATAGCTAGCACTTCCATAGCTAGCACTTCCTTAGCTAACACTTCCATAGCTAACACTTCCATAGCTAACACTTCCTTAGCTAGCACTTCCATAGCTAACACTTCCTTAGCTAGCACTTCCTTAGCTAGCACTTCCATAGCTAACACTTCCATAGCTAGCACTTTCTTAGCTAACACTTCCATAGCTAACAGTTCCTTAGCTAGCACTTCCTTAGCTAACACTTCCATAGCTAACAGTTCCTTAGCTAGCACTTCCATAGCTAACAGTTCCATAGCTAACACTTCCTTAGCTAGCACTTCCATAGCTAACACTTCCATAGCTAACACTTCCATAGCTAACACTTCCATAGCTAGCACTTCCTTAGCTAACACTTCCATAGCTAACACTTCCATAGCTAACACTTCCATAGCTAACACTTCCATAGCTAGCACTTCCTTAGCTAACACTTCCATAGCTAACACTTCCATAGCCAACAGTTCCTTAGCAAACACTTGTAGATCCAAAATAACTCACATTTATAAGCTAAGGAACTGTGTAAGCTTGGAGCTACGAACCTTAGCCGATAACTAACGTTCATGGATCCCAGACAACTTACTAACCCTGATAGCTAGCGTCTGTTAGCGAGACCGTACGAACGGCAGCTAAAGTTAGTTGTCTGGGATCTACGAACGTTCGCTAAGGAACATTTGTTTTTGTGGTTCTTTGAAAGTAAGCTAACAGACATTGTTTATCTAGGATACATGAATGTTAGAGAATGTTTGTTAGCTTGCAGCTATGATAGCAAGCTAAAAGCTACAACGCTAAGCTAACGTTAGCGCTGACATCTTAAAAATCGAACTAGTTCTTTTTTTTACCTGTTACCAGTTTACAAACGTATTCATGCCTTAAATAAATCACAGCATTTATTTATTAATGTTTATTATTTATTTAGTTCAGTTAGAAGGAAGGGCTGAACTAAATGTAATTTATTTTACATTTAAAAGGTTTTCCTGCATACATGGTATAAAATTAGCGAATGTTCTTCTAATTAAATCAGATTTCTTTAATGAAGATAACTTATGGGGATATGCCTCATTCAAATCCAAATGTTAATGAAACGAACATGTTGTTTTTGAGGTCAGCTAACGTTAGCTCTGTCCTTTCAGTCCTCAGAGAGAGAGGTATTATCATGCGCCTTCATTTCTCTTTGTCTTCCTGCTCAGGTTTGATTCATCCAACCACGCTGAGACCTTCGACCACAACCACCACCACCACTGAACCAACCACCACCAGCACCACTACCACCACACCGGCACCCACTACACCACCAACCACTCAACCCACCACAACAACAACAAAGGCACCACCAACCACCACCACCACTTTGGCGGCAACAACAACTACCACGACAACAACACCTCCTCCACCCTTCATCATCCTCGCCACCATGGCCCCGGTTCCTCCAGAACCAAACCCCACCACCACCACCACCACCACCACAACCTCTCCCACTACAACCACCACTATCACCCCCATAAAGAAGCCGAATAAACCCAGTAAAAAACTGAAACCCGCCAAGAAACTGAGGCCTCATCCTGCCATCACCGCCCGCCCGCCGCAGAGCTCCACCACGACACCTCCTGTTGTAAAGACCACCACAGAGGCTATAGCAAGAACTACTGAAACCACAACTCCCACTACCACTACCACGACTACAACTCCCACTACCACGACTACAACTCCCACTACAACTCCCACTACCACGACTACAACTCCCACTACCACGACTACAACAACAACCACAACAACAACAGCTATTCCAACAACTACTACGACCACAGTTCCCCCGACCACAACAACCACAACTTCCTGCAATTCTTCTCCTCCCACCACAACCACCACCACCACAACCAGTCCCACGACCACACCCCTGCCCTCCACCACGCGGTCGACTCTGCCGGCGAGTCTTGTGGTCGTCCCGAAAGACACCGTGCAGTCGGACCGCGCCCTGCAGGATTCGGACTCCGCGGCGGCGTCTCGGGGGGTGCTGAAAAGTGGCGTGGTGGCGGTCATGGTGCTCGGACTCGCTGTGCTCACGCTGGCGTTGGCAGTCGGCGGACGCAAGGCGATGGAGTCGTTCGACCGGCGGCATTACACGAGACTGGAGCTCAACGACCTGCACTACGAGGTGTGAGGTCGCTCGGGGCTCAAAGACTTTCAGCGATTGTTCGTCTGACGATGGTTCGATTTGACGCTGGCTGAAAAACGTTGAGCTCTACGAACGTTCACCAATGACCATTCCTTAGCCTGGATCTACGAACGCTCGTTAGCTGGGACGTATGTACGGGGTCTCAGAAAGGACAGAAAGACTTTCAACGACTGTTCATCTGATGATGTTTGAATTTCACACAACAGAACGTGTGGTGAACTGAAGAGGCGTTTCTCTGAGAATAAAACTCTCTTCACGACATTGACCAGGGCTAACGTAGGTGTTTAAAAAAATGGGGGGGGGGGTTTATTGATATTCTCTGAGATAAAATTGGTGAATTGATTATTTTCGCGGAACCTATACGAAAACATCGGCGAGGAAATAATCTAATATTCTCTGAGATTAAAGTCACAAATATACCAGGAATAAAACTCTGGTTCTCTTAATATCATTAAATCTGGAATAAAACAAAACATTTAGCAAAAGAAACTTAAACATTTAAGTCGGTTTTTAAGGACTTGGAAACATTTTAATTGGACGATTTTTTTTCTTTCTCAAATTGATTTGATATTATTCTCAGAAGAGTAAAGAGACTTCAATCCATGAATATTCCCCCCTTCCTCGGTTTGGGAATTATCATCATTATTTAACGTCGTACAATCCTGATCGGCCGAAGTCTGTGCATTATTTTATAATAACCCCACAGAATGTCCTTAGTTAATTTGCATGTATTTAATTGAGTTTATTGCCCTCAAATTACATAATTACACAAGACATTAAATTTAGCCAGTGGCCGTGGTGTAAGAAGGACAATGCACTCACAGCATTTATCAAACGGTAAACCTAAAACACCAGAGAGGAGATCATGTCTCCACGTTTAGCTCGTCCAAAAAATGCATCATAAGACAAATCAACTTTAATTCTCTTTTAAAATCTTTTTTGCACGATTTACCTGCAGCTGTTTCACATCTTATCACAGTCATGTATTACAATAATTAGAAAACATCTTAATTAATTAAAATAACTTTGAAACTTTTTTCTGCTCATTTTTAATTATTATGAAGTATTTGTTGATGTGGAGAAACTTGAGGTGGCGATGAACGAACAAACATACAAGCAGCAATGTTTTTATTCCCTGACTCTCAGGAAGCCTCTGTACATTATTGTTGTTGTTGTTATTATTGTTGTGTATAGACACCTGCATGTATTTTTACTCACATGCTTCGACTCTGCACTGTGCTGCCTCTCTGTCCACAGCTCTTTTATATGACACTGTATCCGGGTTATGGAAGGTTTGAATCACATCAGAAATGGAGCCGAAGCAGGAGAGAAATTCAGATGAAAAAAGTCTACATCTTAGAGATTACTGTGGTGGTTTTGGGTTGAAGGAAAAAACCATATTTTTACTAGAAATATCACTGAGGAAAAAAATGCAATATTCTCAGAGACTGAGGTGTGAAAATAACAAGAGAAAAAGTCATTGTGATTTAAAACTGCAGGTATTCTGAGAAAAGGCCAACATTTTAAGAGAAAAAACTACATTTTTTTTATCCTAATATATTTTCTCTGAGAAAAATGTGTTACATTTGAGGAAAAACTATATATTTTCTGTTATAAACACATAATTATATTAGAAGAAATATATAATTTAATCAAAGACCATTTTGGGTTTTTCTCATAGATTTCTTTTCTCATAAAAGTCCTTTACATGTAGTTTAAGGTGACAAGTCTCTGGGAAAAGAAATTGAGATTATTTCTTAAATTAGAAACTGAATTTATCTCAAAGGTAAAAATTATATAAGTACAAATAGCAATCGATATCCTCCGAGATATAGGTGGTAAGGTAAACAAGAAAGAACAAATAAATGTTGGGATATTCTGTGAGAAAAGAAATGTCATTTTCTTAAAATGTGAAGAAAAACAAATAAGGGAAAGAAAACACTTAAAAAATAATCATTTAAAATAATAACATTTCTGAGTTTGTTTTTTAGGCAAGTTGTGAAGTTTTATTCTCATAAATGTCCACATTTTAAATCTATGAAACCCGAGGTTTACCCTCTGAATTTCTCCTCTTCTGGCTCCATATTCCCAACTGTTATGAACCTCTCACTGACCTCACTCTCAGTCATCTCTATATTTCTCACGGCTGCAGACTGCAGTGGGGGGGTGCAGCTCTGGAATCGATGCCCTGACTTCCTGTGTTTTTGATAAATATGATATGCTTCTTTTTGAGATTGTTTTTCATAAGTAAGAGTACACTGGCCGCGCACTATTTTCCTAAGCTGACGAAGAGGATGATGAAGATGAAGAGTGCACACACTGCTGATGTTCCTGTTTTTAATAATCACGATGGTGACAGTTTGGTGTCTGTAAAGTGATCTGCATACAGTCCATGTTTTCTCTTGTAAGGATTAAAAAAATGTGATTTTTGAACGAGGTGTCTTTGTTTCACTGATTCTGGAGATGAACCCTGAACTCATCATGATATCATTCAGAGGAGGTGGAAATCTCCAAGACATCGTTACAGATTTCTATATCTAGATCTAATATATCTTTGTGTGTCTCTTTGTGTGTACATTTCTCACGTTGTATTTGTGGTTTTTGCTCATTGTATGTCTGTTACCAGTCACTTTGTCTCTCTTTTAGCTTTAGTTGACACTTAGTTCTTTAAATCCCTTCTTTGAATGCTTAATGTTCCCAGTGTGTCTCTGAGTGTGTGTCGGTGTGTGAGCCTCTGTCCCGGGTTAAACGGAGCCTCCATGATAAACTAGTCCCGCAGGAATGTGTGTGTTAAAGCCGAACTTCAGAGTCTGTCCTGCAGCCTGCAGCTCCTGCAGGATCCGGGGGTGCCTCCATAGCAGGAGTAAACACACAGAAACCCATGCAACACCATGCAGCGGGGTGTTTTCCAGAGTGTTGTAACATTATCCTGCATGAAATCAGAACAACAATAGAGAAGGGTTGAGGAGGTGGAGGTGCAGGAGGAGGAGGAGCAGCTTCCTCACAGCGGAAGGATCTCCTGCAGGACAATGTGAGAGTGCATCCACTTATAGCAAAAGCAGCCAGGATGGAACCACTGGGGATCATTTAACACCCTTTTTGTGTAGATAAAAATCACAATATAGTTGCAAAAACCCCTTGGATTGAGTGACCCAGAGGAACCGGCTGCAGCAGCGATGGGAGCTCTGCGCTGAGGCCGAGAATAGAGCGCCTTGCTGGGCCACGACTAGGGAGAAAGATGGGTGTCGTGCTGCGGAGCCTGTTGTTGTGTAGTTTCTGTTTTCTCATACGAGGTGAGTCCCTGCTAAACACACCGCTTTCTTTCAGGGTTTCCGTGTAAAAGTGTTCTATAAAGCGCCACAGGAGCAGTGTTTTTCAGCGGGGTTTTTCTGCAGAGGTGTCCGGGATCGAGGCCCTTTCTCCGGGTCCGAGAGGAGCTAACTGTTAGCCCGCTATGCTATGCGTGCTTTTCGCCTGTTTTGCTCCTGGAGTTCAGGGGAAATAAAACCACAAGTAGCCTGTGTTAGCCACATTAGCTGGAAAAACATCCCGTTTCACACTCCAGCTTCTTCTGAATCCACACATTCTGATTTATTTTACCCCAGTTTGCACCTTGTTAGCATGCTAACTCTGTGTTTTGTAACTTAGGTTAACGTTAGGTAGCAATTAGCACAACATATGCTAACACCAATCTAAAATTGTTGTCCTTTTTCTCTTTCTCTTTGATTATTTTGTGTATGGTTTTTGGCCATTTTGTGTCTGTTTTAGTAATTATTGTCCTTTTTGGGTGTTTTTGTTGTCTCTGTTGTAACTCAGCTGGAAAATGATCAGAGGAAATCAGTTTTCTGATGTGTTTGTTTTGGTGTTCTGTGGACTAGATGCTGGATCATTTCTGCACATTTTGATCAACTAAAACTTGGTGTATCTAACAATTCTTATATGTTTTATACATATAAACCTTGTTTAGTTTACAGTAAAAACAGTAAATGCACATTTACAAACCCTCAGAGCTGATAAGCAATTAAAATGGAGTTCAAAAACACAAAGTTATAAATGCAAACACATGTTAAAATAGGCTTTAAGTTAAATATAAATAGTTTCTTACAGATTCATCAGACTCAGCTTAAAAACACAATAAAGTCAATATTTTTCTGTAAATCCAGAGAAGACGTGTTGAAATCATGCAAATAGAAAATAAAACGATGACAATCCCTGAAGAAACAGTGAAGTGAGAATAAATGAGCCTCTGATTTTTGTTTGGATTAATACTTGATGTTATTTAGATTCTCCAGCTGCAGCCAACCAGTGTTTACATTTGACTGCTGATTTTTTTCTCGTTTATAAAACGCTTCTCTGACTTTGTTTTTTGCAAATTACTCCAAAAACCCAGAGATGTTTAGTTTGCTGGGAGACAATTATTGGTGTGGGATTTTTTCTATCCCAGACATGTGAGGAGATTTTTGAATAAAGTGCCCAAAAAGTCTACTTGCAAACTGTTTCCTCATTTTTCTGTAAAATTCCGTCAGAAAACATGTTTTAAATGCATTAATCAGTAAACTCAATGCAATGTGACACATATGTAATTAACACCTGTGAGGAGCTGGAAACGCTTCAAATCGCAACTTGTAGAAATATCTTCCTCATCCTCATCTTCAGGGTTTCAGACGGGCCATTTAATTCATCCCAAATTACATCCAGATTCCGATTGCTGATCCTGTAATGTGACCACTGTACACCCTGGTTCCTGTTTTCTGATCAAATATACTGTTTACTGTTTTAGATATGGAGTTGTAATGGACTACCTTCAGCAGAAAGCAGTCAGTGGTTTGATATAGTGTATTTTGGGCAATGAATGCTGTTCTTCTTTCACATTTTCCACACTTTTGAGTTTGTGTTTTTGTGTATGTTCCACTATTCAAAGTGAGTATTTTCCCAGGTATAGCCGTTATGTTTTTGTGTATTTTTTAAGTTTTAATATTGTGTTCTTGTGTATTTTCCGCAGTATAAATGACTTATTTTGGTGCATTTTTCTCAGCATTATAAGTGCACGTGTAATTCAACATATCCCCCCCCTCCTGCAGGTGTACCGCTGCTGCTGTATGCGAACCGGCGGGACCTCCGGCTGGTGGACGGCGCCCACGAGAAGGCCAACTCCACGGTGGTGGTGGGGGGGCTGGAGGACGCCGCCGCGGTGGACTACGTCTACGATCAGGGCCTCATCTACTGGAGCGACGTGAGCGAGGAGGCCATCAAGCGCACCGTGTTCAACCAGTCGGGGGGCAGCGCCGTGCAGACGGTGGTGCCGGGCCTCGCCTCGCCCGACGGCATCGCCTGTGACTGGCGGGGCCGGAAGCTGTACTGGACAGACTCAGAGACCAACCGCATCGAGGTGTCGCAGCTGGACGGGACGCTGAGGAAGGTTCTGTTCTGGCAGGAGCTGGACCAGCCGCGCGCCATCGCTCTGGACCCGGAACGAGGGTGAGTGGGAGGCTGCGTTTTTACATCGGGAGTGATGTCACATTCCAGTTGTTCCAGTGGCACAAGTAGAAAGGAGGTGGCCTTGTTTCCAGCTTTAGCATGACCTGGGGTTAGCCACTGTTAGCGGTTCATAACTACGCTTCATTCTTTAATACAAACGGTAGCAACGAGTCCACAGAGAGATGAGCAGCAGCATCACCTGTTCTAGGCTGAAATGCAGTTTGGTAAATGAGGATGTAAAATAACTGATTGAAGTCGCTGTTAAAGACATTCGTTGGGATTTTTCTGGCTTTTATTTTGTAATTAAGGGATAGAAGAACATCCAGTCATGGTAGTACGGCTGCAGGATAATGGCTGAAATAATATGGGCATTAATTAGTTTACATTCAAACCAACATTGCACTGCCAATGCACAAGTCTGTGCATCAAAATAAGACCTACAATCTGAGTTTCCTTCACTTGAACTCACTAAATGCTGTGTTTTCAGGGACGTTTTGCTTGAGCTTAGCATGCATTTTAATTCTGGGACTCCAAATGAATCATGACTGTTTATTCTGGGATGATTGTTCAGCCCGAATGATCTTTTTCTCCCCAAGAATCTGTCGTTCTATCATTCAAAGCTCTTGACTAATGTGATTACAAACGAGTTGCAGATGTGGAAACAAACATTTGGCACAGACTAGTTCCTGGAGAGTAGTTTCCACCGTAAACATGGTTGTTGTTTAAAGTCGAGGGTCAGCTCTCTACAGCCCGAGGCCCCGAGTCCTCCAATAGAGGGGGGGTGTCTTTGTGTGCAGCTCGTCCGGATCAGATTGTGTTCCTGCAGAACAACAGCGCCAGTGTTGGAGAGACGAGGAGGAATGTTTCTGTCAGGATAAACACCGAGCTCTGACTCTGAGAGCAGAAACACTCCCTGAGTGTATTTATTTATTACAGAGCGCTGACTTGTTGTAGTGTCGCCTAGTGAGTCCTCTCCTGCTGATGTTCAGGTGTATATCAGTATGTAGAGTCTCTACTTTAAAGAGTCCTCTCCTGCTGATGTTCAGGTGTATATCAGTATGTAGCGTCTCTACTTTAAAGAGTCCTCTCCTGCTGATGTTCAGGTGTGTATCAGTATGTAGAGTCTCTACTTTAAAGAGTCCTCTCCTGCTGATGTTCAGGTGTATATCAGTATGTAGTGTCTCTACTTTAAAGAGTCCTCTCCTGCTGATGTTCAGGTGTATATCAGTATGTAGCGTCTCTACTTTAAAGAGTCCTCTCCTGCTGATGTTCAGGTGTATATCAGTATGTAGAGTCTCTACTTTAAAGAGTCCTCTCCTGCTGATGTTCAGGTGTATATCAGTATGTAGTGTCTTTACTTTAAAGAGTCCTCTCCTGCTGATGTTCTGGTGTATATCAGTATGTAGAGTCTCTACTTTAAAGAGTCCTCTCCTGCTGATGTTCAGGTGTATATCAGTATGTAGAGTCTCTACTTTAAAGAGTCCTTTCCTGCTGATGTTCAGGTGTATATCAGTATGTAGTGTCTCTACTTTAAAGAGTCCTCTCCTGCTGATGTTCAGGTGTATATCAGTATGTAGTGTCTCTACTTTAAAGAGTCCTCTCCTGCTGATGTTCAGGTGTATATCAGTATGTAGAGTCTCTACTTTAAAGAGTCCTCTCCTGCTGATGTTCAGGTGTATATCAGTATGTAGCGTCTCTACTTTAAAGAGTCCTCTCCTGCTGATGTTCAGGTGTATATCAGTATGTAGCGTCTCTACTTTAAAGAGTCCTCTCCTGCTGATGTTCAGGTGTATATCAGTATGTAGTGTCTACTTTAAAGAGTCCTCTCCTGCTGATGTTCAGGTGTATATCAGTATGTAGAGTCTCTACTTTAAAGAGTCCTCTCCTGCTGATGTTCAGGTGTATATCAGTATGTAGCGTCTCTACTTTAAAGAGTCCTTTCCTGCTGATGTTCAGGTGTATATCAGTATGTAGCGTCTCTACTTTAAAGAGTCCTTTCCTGCTGATGTTCAGGTGTATATCAGTATGTAGTGTCTCTACTTTAAAGAGTCCTTTCCTGCTGATGTTCAGGTGTATATCAGTATGTAGAGTCTCTACTTTAAAGAGTCCTCTCCTGCTGATGTTCAGGTGTATATCAGTATGTAGCGTCTCTACTTTAAAGAGTCCTTTCCTGCTGATGTTCAGGTGTATATCAGTATGTAGTGTCTCTACTTTAAAGAGTCCTTTCCTGCTGATGTTCAGGTGTATATCAGTATGTAGAGTCTCTACTTTAAAGAGTCCTTTCCTGCTGATGTTCAGGTGTATATCAGTATGTAGAGTCTCTACTTTAAAGAGTCCTCTCCTGCTGATGTTCAGGTGTATATCAGTATGTAGTGTCTCTACTTTAAAGAGTCCTCTCCTGCTGATGTTCAGGTGTATATCAGTATGTAGTGTCTACTTTAAAGAGTCCTCTCCTGCTGATGTTCAGGTGTATATCAGTACGTAGAGTCTCTACTTTAAAGAGTCCTCTCCTGCTGATGTTCAGGTGTATATCAGTATGTAGTGTCTCTACTTTAAAGAGTCCTCTCCTGCTGATGTTCAGGTGTATATCAGTATGTAGAGTCTCTACTTTAAAGAGTCCTCTCCTGCTGATGTTCAGGTGTATATCAGTATGTAGAGTCTCTACTTTAAAGAGTCCTCTCCTGCTGATGTTCAGGTGTATATCAGTATGTAGAGTCTCTACTTTAAAGAGTCCTCTCCTGCTGATGTTCAGGTGTATATCAGTATGTAGAGTCTCTACTTTAAAGAGTCCTCTCCTGCTGAATTAGATGTAAATCCAGCAGCTCTCAGATAAAGGAGTACTTAATGTATTCATTAGTTGTATTTAAATATCTCTCTCTATTCATGGGAACTCTTCTCCGTTGTTCTGTTTGATACACCTCAGTGAGGGAGATTAAAGTCACCACTCACACACACACACACACTCACTCACTCACTCACTCACTCACTCACTCACTCACTCACTCACTCACTCACTCACTCACACACTCACTCACTCACTCACTCACTCACTCACTCACTCACACACTCACTCACTCACTCACTTCACTACAAGTTGTATTTGTTCATAATCACAAAAAATATATTTTTGAAAGCACTAGAAGAATATGTTTGGACCTTTAAGTGTGTGTGTGTGTGTGTGTGTGTGTGTGTGTGTGTGTGTGTGTGTGTGTGTGTGTGTGTGTGTGTGTGTGTGTGTGTGTGTGTGTGTGTGTGTGTGTGTGTGTGTGTGTGTGTGTGTGTGTGTGTGTGTGTGTGTGTCGTTCAGCTGCACATGTCTTTGTGAAACTGAAGCACTTTCTTTGCACTTTTAGCTCCTGGGCAGAAATCCGTCGGAGCTTTTGTCCTTTTTCTCTGAATGGGTTATGTATACGCGCCCCCCCCCCCCCTTCGGAGCGGCTCTTCATGACATCAGACGGGTTTTAAACAGCTTGTAACTGGACTCATTAAAGCCCCCCCCCCCTCTGTTTTCTGACTTACTGCCGACCTCTGCCGGCTGTGACCGCGACTCATTCACACCACATCCCAGTTTAACGGGCCCTTTGACCAGGTCTATGACCAGTAGCTCGCATAGGTTCCTTAAAAAGTGCTCAGCTTAAAGTTTCTCCGTTTATTATTCCTCTGGGTCCAACCTTTGTAGGTGTTAGTACAACACATCATGAATACGCTCAGCTTTCAGGGCATTTCCTCAACATTTGATTACATTCTGGTACGCCAAAAATCAACACGTTTTTTGGGCTAAAACTCAAGAATGCAGAAATAGTGACAACGTTCTGCACGACATGGATTAAAACCTGGCATTTGTTATCCTCTCGTTTAATTCCCGTCGTGTTGTACTTCCCACACTTGCTGTGTTTCCTCTGGTGTGTCTGTGGGGGGGGGGGGGGGTTATTGGTGGAGGTGTTCCAGCTGTGATGGTAATCAAGACAAACAAAGAGGAGAATTAGCAGCCCCCCCCCCCCCCCCCAGCAGGAGAACAGCTTGCAGTGAGGTCCTGGTTCAGCTAGCAGACCCCGACCCTAGAGCTGAACACGTTTAGTGACGCCATACCTGCAGGAAGGGCAAAGAGCCATTTCTGTTTTAGAAATCCTTTATTCAGGAACGGACTTCTCTGTGCTGTGATGTTTTATTAATTCTCCAACGATAATAAAAACAGTCTCATATGTTCAGGTTTTTGGAGACTTTTTGAGGTGGTTAGAGACTTTAGGGTACGGCTTCTTCAAAGACATAAATACCTTAAACTCATCACAGCGATCTTCAATGTTTTAAAAAAAGTTTTCGGGAATATTTACCTTTTTTTCCGTGTCATTAAAGACTTGTTTTCAGTTTTTGGTGACTTTAAGGGGACATCTAAAGGATAGTCTTTGTTGTTGACGTCTCGTTGGAGTCATTTGAGACTTTATGGGGATATCAGAGACTTGTCAGGAGGCTGTACTCGTTGTAAATACATTGGATACCTGTTCTGATGTCCTGTGCCTCCTGTGTCTCAGGTACATGTACTGGACGGACTGGGGTGAGATCCCGAAGATCGAGCGGGCAGGGATGGACGGTACGAACCGCTCGATGATCATCGACAAAGAGATCTATTGGCCCAACGGCCTGACGCTGGATTACGCTCAGCAGAAACTGTACTGGGCCGACGCCAAGCACAACTTTATCCACCGAGCCAACATGGACGGCTCCTCCAGGTACCTGAAATATAAATAGCCAGAAAAACATCCGGAGTTTCTACCTAACTGTGACAGTCAAGTAAAAACGTTGCTATTTAAGACTTTTACAGCAATCTCAGACTTTCGGTTGATAGTCAAGGTTTATTTGGTTCTTTTAAAGACTATTTGAGACTTTTATCACACATTTAGATATTTTACACGGGTTATTGGAGACTTTTAGACAGGAAAGACTTGGATTATATTACAGACGTTTCAAGATCTTAAACACATTACAAACTTTACTGTGGAGACTTTGGATGTTTCAGGACTGTTGAAGATTATTTGATGTTATTTATAACATGACAGCAAAGACTTTTTCTGGGACCTTTCGATGTGATTCGAGACCCGTCGTGGACATGAAAGACTTTTTCCTTTTTAAGATGATTTATTTTGGCGTACTAAAGACTATTCAAAGACTTTTCAAGACTTTTTAAGACTTTTGGGGTTATTTGTGAACTCACGATGATACTGAAGACTTTGTTGAGTTATCAAATGATTTTCTAGATCATTTAAAGAGTTTTCTGGGACTTTTCGATGGCACTAAAGTTATTTCTTTGTGATCCCGATGTAACCCCTGCTCTGTGTTTTCAGGGAGGTGGTGGTGAAAGGGGAGCTCCCTCACCCGTTCGCCCTCACCCTCTACGAGGAGACGCTGTTCTGGACGGACTGGAACACGCACTCCATACACTCCTGCAGGAAACAGACGGGGGAGGACCAGAGGGTCGTGCACTCAGACATCTTCTCCCCCATGGACATCCACGTGTTCAGCGCCCACAGACAGAGCATACGTGAGTCAGAAATACAGACCATAATAACAACCACAGACGAACATGCTGAGTGTATTCTAATGCTCCAGATATAAAGAGAGTGCTGTAACCTGTGTTGCTGTTTGTTTGTTTGTTTGTTCACAGTGGTCAGCAGCCCATGCTCCGTGCAGAATGGAGGCTGTTCCCACCTCTGCCTGCTCTCCCCTCTGAAGCCGTTCTATCAGTGCGCCTGTCCCACCGGAGTCCAGCTTCTGCCCGACGACAAGACCTGCAGGGACGGTGAGAGGAGCATATTCCATAATACATGCCAAGGGGCGGGACATCTCTAAGTGGTTGACCAATCACAACAGAGCTAGCTGACCAATCAGAGCAGACTGGTTTCTGGTTTCAGACAGAGGGTAAAGAGACGTGCTTTTGCGATTTCTGGAATTAGAAAGGGTGTTTGAGAGTGAGCGTTGTTGAAATCCCTTCAGAGGAAACTCTCTGAGGTTCAGAGTGGAAACAGAAAAACATCCAGATATTTCCTGAAGTGCGTCACGAAGTTTGGAGATTATCAATCATTTTCAGAAGAGGAGAAAAACAGAACACTCAGAGCATACTGAAGTCATTAGTGTGTGTGTGTGTGTGTGTGTGTGTGTGTGTGTGTGTGTGTGTGTGTGTGTGTGTGTGTGTGTGTGTGTGTGTGTGTGTGTGTGTGTGTGTGTGTGTGTGTGTGTGTGTGTGTGTGTGTGTGTGTGTGTGTGTGTGTGTGTGTGTGTGTGTGTGTGTGTGTGTGTGTGTGTGTGTGTGTGTGTGTGTGTGTGTGTGTGTGTGTGTGTGTGTGTGTGTGTGTGTGTGTGTGTGTGTGTGTGTGTGTGTGTGTGTGTGTGTGTGTGTGTGTGTGTGTGTGTGTGTCATTTTTCTCTCTCTTCACCAAAACTTGGAATAGTGGTTTCTTAATTTCTGCGACAGTTTTCATATATTTGTTTTTAGATATTTTCCCTCAAATTCTCCAGATATTTTGCGCATCATTTCTCATGCTTTTTTAATTTGTTTTTTGTGCATTATCCGGACATTTCTTCTGCTATTTTTCACACATTTTGGGAGTTTTTATAAACATTTCACCTCTTTTTCTGTGCCGATAAATACCAGCTAAAAAACCTTAATTTATTATATATATTTTTTATAATTCCATCAAATTCTTCATACATTTTCCAGATTGTTTCACGTATATTTTTAACACTTTTTTCCTAAATTTTTCAGAATTTTCTGTGGGATTTTTCCTACATCATTGAGACTTTCTGTAGAGATATATCCACGATCCAGTGCAGCCTCGTACTAGTGTTTGCTTTTATTTGTTTTACATTATTCTTAAATTAAATCATCTTGGACTTTAGAAAATATTCAAGTGTCTTTGTTGTTTCAGAGAATTTAGAATATTGTGTTTAATTCTAGATTTTTAAATGTGTTTTTGTTTGATTTGTTTCTGATATTCCTCTCAGTGGCTCTTATTGTGAAGTCTCTGATTAACCTCTGACCCCCCCCCCCCCAGGAGCGACCCAGATGCTGCTGCTGGCCCGGCGCACCGACCTGCGGCGGATCTCCCTCGACATGCCGGATTTCACGGACATCATCCTGCAGGTGGAGGACATCCGGCACGCCATCGCCATCGACTACGACCCGGTGGAGGGCTACGTGTACTGGACGGACGACGACGTGAAAGCGCTGCGCCGCTCGCTGCTGGACGGGTCGGACGCGCAGTTCGTGGTCACGTCGCAGGTCAACCACCCCGATGGCATCGCAGTGGACTGGGTGGCCCGGAACCTGTACTGGACCGACACCGGCACCGACCGCATCGAAGTGACCCGGCTCAACGGCACCATGCGCAAGATCCTCATCTCCGAGGACCTGGACGAGCCCCGGGCCATTGTGCTGGACCCCGTCGCCGGGTGGGTTCCTGACCCCCCCCTCACCCTGATCTTCAGCGATGGACCTGCAGGATTCTAACCGTGTTTATTCCCGTGTGTCTACAGCTACATGTACTGGACCGACTGGGGCGAGGTGCCGAAGATCGAGCGGGCGGACCTGGACGGGTTGGAGCGTCTGGTTCTGGTCAACACGTCGCTGGGCTGGCCCAACGGACTCGCGCTCGACTACGAGGAGCGCAAACTGTACTGGGGGGACGCCAAGACCGACAAGATCGAGGTACCGGTTTCACAGAAAGCCCGAATCTGGAGCTGACCTGGGGTGCAACAAGATCAACAATAATCAGCTTTAAAATGTTTAAAAACAACATAATATAAATATAATTTAAATACAATATAAATATAAATACAATATAAATATAATTTAAATATAAATATAAATACAATATAAATATAATTTAAATACAATATAAATATATTATAAATATAATATAAATATAAATATAAATATAATATAAATATAAATACAATATAAATATAAATATAAAGACAATATAAATATAATATAAATATAAATATAAATATAATTTAAATATAAATATAATATAAATATAAAGACAATATAAATATAATATAAATATAATATAATATAAATATAAATACAATATAAATACAATATAAATATAAATATAATATAAATATAATATAAATTAAATATAAATATAATATAAATATAAATACAATATAAATATAAATACAATATAATATAAATATAATATAAATATAAATACAATATAAATATAAATACAATATAATATAAATATAATATAAATATAAATACAATATAATATAAATATAATATAAATATAAATACAATATAAATATAAATACAATATAATATAAATATAAAGACAATATAAATATAATTTAAATATAAATATAATATAAATATAAAGACAATATAAATATAATATAAATATAATATAATATAAATACAATATAAATACAATATAAATATAATATAAATATAATATAAATATAAATACAATATAAATACAATATAAATATAATTTAAATACAATATAAATATAATTTAAATACAATATAAATATAATTTAAATATAAAGACAATATAAATATAATATAAATATAAATACAATATAAATATAAATATAATTTAAATATAATATAAATATAAATATAAATACAATATAAATATAATATAAATATAATTTAAATATAAATACAATATAATATAAATATAATTTAAATATAATTTAAATACAATATAAATATAATATAAATATAATATAAATATAATATTGATATAAATACAATATAAATATAAATATAAATACAATATAAATATAAATACAATATAAATACAATATAAATATAATATAAATATAATTTAAATATAATATAAATATAAAGACAATATAATTTAAATACAATATAAATTTAAATACAATATAAATACAATATAAAGACAATATAATATAAAGACAATATAAATACAATATAAATATAAATATAATATAAAGACAATATAATATAAATACAATATAAATACAAATATAATATAAAGAGAGCAATCTATCGTACTCGTATTTAATCATTTGTAATGTTTTACAATAATCACAAACCCTCTGAATAATGTTTCCCAGCATGCTTTGCTGTTAAACTTGTCGTCCAGTTTCTGAAAACACAAACTCTCTCTGCGGTCTCCCTCCTCACGCCATGCTGACCCCACCTGAACCACACACACACACACACACACACACACACACATCTGGAGTGTATCAGCTCTGTTTGGAATAAACCTCACCACACTGCTCCCAACCAGAGGAGGCTTTTTATGAACTGTGTGTGTGTGTGTGTTCTCTCTGCAGATTCCTCACATTTCTCTCTTCTCGTCTTTCTGCATGTTTCAGATAAAATCTACACACACACATACATCACACACACACACACACACACACACACACACACACACACTATTTTCTACAAATTTCTGCAGGAATATGGAGAGCCACATCTCTGCAGGATCTGTTTCTATTTTTACAAAACTAAAACCTATACTTAACACGAAACAAAAACAGACGATGAAAGATCATTTAGGAGGTGAAATAATAATAAAATAAACAATAGGGAACATAAAGTAAAAAGACATTTTAAAATGCAAGTGCCCAGCTGCTTGTGTGTAAAACTAACCCCCCCTAACCCCCCCTCCAGGTGATGAACATGGACGGCTCGGGGCGGCAGGTTCTGGTGGAGGATAAGCTCCCCCACATTTTCGGCTTCACGCTGCTGGGAGACTTCATCTACTGGACGGACTGGCAGCGGCGCAGCATCGAGCGCGTCCACAAGCGCACAGCGGAGCGAGAGGTCATCATCGACCAGCTGCCCGACCTCATGGGGCTGAAGGCCGCCAGCGTGCACCAGGTCTCAGGTGAGTCCAGGACTACAGGTCTTATCGTGAGACAGGAAGAGAGACATTATTACAGAGACAGTCCTGACTGACTTTAGAAGTCCTGTTATGTCTGGTTAAGTACAAGGACAAAATATTTCCTGGATTATTTACATTTTTCTTTTGGACATATTTCACAAATTATTTTTGGATTATTCCCAAATGCTTTTATTTTTACATTTTCCCTTTTTTGGGGAAATTTGAAAAATATTTACAGATTTATTAAAAATGTATTTTGGACATTTTTTATTTTATAATTATTATTATTTATAAAAATACATTTTGGATTTACTTTATGTTTTAACTTAACTGTTGTACATTTGTAAAAATAAACAACTAAAAAACCAGATTATTAAAAACAAAAGAATTGGGGACATTTCTCTTAAATATACAAAATATTTTAGATTTTTTTGGTTGGGGGAAACATTTCATATTATAAAAAAACAGTCGGCGACATTTTCCCTTTTTTAAATTGACATTTTTCAGAGAATAACAGCTTTGGAACAATAAAGAGACCGCTGTTATGTTTTCTTGAGTCTCTACATGCATGGCAGCTATTCCACAGAGGAATGTTGTCACTAGTTAAAAGAATGAAATCTAATAATGTGTATTTTTTTTGTTCAAATGATTTTGGGACATTTTACACATAATTAGACATATTCAAGATAAGAAGAACATTTACAAAAAATTATATTCCCAAAAGTAATGACACTGCCCCATCACCTGATGAACCCCCCCGCCTCTCCCCAGGAACGAACGCGTGTGCGGAGGGTAACGGCGGCTGCAGTCACCTCTGCCTCTTCACGCCCCGGGGCGTTCAGTGCGGCTGCCCCATCGGCCTGGAGCTCGTCTCCGACATGCGGACCTGCATCGTCCCCGAAGCCTTCCTGCTCTTCTCCCGGCACACCGACATCCGCCGCATCTCCCTGGAGACCAACAACAACAACGTGGCCATCCCGCTCACCGGCGTCAAGGAGGCGTCCGCGCTCGACTTTGACGTTACCGACAACCGCATCTACTGGACCGACATCACGCTCAAGGTGGGAAACCAGAACCCAGTGGAGCAGAGTTTACATTCATTCACTATTCACGTCTTCCCGGCTCATTTCGTACATATTTTACAAGTACTCTTTTATTTGTACGAATATCTGAGGGAAATCTTTTGGACATATTTATCAGATATTTTCCTAATATGTTTAGATATTTTTTGGACACTTTTTTAGGATATGTTTTTCATCTTTTCCAGACAATTTCTCAAATATTTTTAAGACATTTTGCAGAAGAAAAAAAAAGGTCTTCTTTGATGCTTGAATCTCCCTCTGTCTCCCGCAGACGATCAGCCGGGCCTTCATGAACGGCTCGGCTCTGGAGCACGTGGTGGAGTTCGGGCTGGACTACCCCGAGGGGATGGCGGTGGACTGGCTGGGGAAGAACCTGTACTGGGCCGACACCGGAACCAACCGCATCGAGGTGGCCAAGCTGGACGGGCAGCACCGGCAGGTCCTGGTGTGGAAAGACCTGGACAGCCCCAGGGCCCTGGCTCTGGACCCGGCTGAAGGGTGAGGGAGTAAATACAGGAGGAGCATAGTTAGGGAGTGGGCTTAAAGATACCAAGGATCTTTTTTTGTCTTTAAACACAAAAATAATGGACATTTTTAAATATTCTCCATGAGTAAAGTGGGGAAAAAACACAAAAAATATAAACGTAGGTTTGTTCCATGAGCCTTACGGAATTTAAAGGGAATAAATGAAATATTGTCCAAGATGTAATTTAAGATAAATCAGAAGGAATTTATTCTCGAAGATTTGAGAGAAAAATACATTTATATCCTCCAAAAGGAATTCCCTAATCAAATATCTGTCCAACATGTTTGTGAAAATGTTATGAGAAAATACCAACAAAGAAGAAAACAGTTTTTGTTATCTGAAAGATTTAAGTCGTACATTCAAGTGGAGAAAAGGTTCCCTGGACTCCGCTGTCCGTCTCATCTGAAGTAATAACATGACCCTAACCTGTCCCTCAGGTACATGTACTGGACGGAGTGGCGGGGGAAGCCTAAGATCGACCGGGCCGCGATGGACGGGACGGGCCGCCTCACGCTGGTGGCCGATGTCGGCCGAGCCAACGGACTCACCATCGACTACGCCGAGCGGCGGCTCTACTGGACCGACCTCGACACGGCGCTCATCGAGTCCTCCAACATGCTGGGTGAGCAGACCGAGAACCTCAGGGGAATAACAGGATTAAAAATCAGGAGGAAAAATATTTCAGAGCTGCAGAAGTTTGTCTCATTAGAGAAACACAATCTCAGAGTTTTGATAATTCTTCTTTAATATTTTCAGGTAAATACAAACGCATCACAAAGCTGATAGAAGGGGAAACCTAACATTGATTTTAGATTTTTTGATTTGATTTGATTTAAGCAAGTTCATTTATGAGGTAAAAATAAATTAAAGAGGGCAATTCTGTCCTAAATCTCCTAAATCTCAAGGAATATAAAGAATATTTCATGAATTCTGAGGCAAAACTAATGTGTGGTTTCCCTTCTTTATCTGCCTAACCCTAATAATAACAATAATAACCAATAATAATAATAACAAATAATAATAATAATAATAACAAATAATAATAATAATAATAATAACAACAATAATAATAATAATAACAAATAATAATAATAATAATAACAACAACAATAATAATAATAATAATAACAATAATAAATAATAATAATAAATAATAATAATAATAATAATAATAATAATAAAAGAAATTACAGAATAATAAATATAATAAAACTAGTGGACTTATTTTCCCCATGTTAATAAATAATCCAGATAAAACTCCTTCCTCTAACCCCTGCTGTCCCCCCCTCCACCCCCTGCAGGTGAGGACCGGGAGGTGATCGCTGACGACCTGCCTCACCCGTTCGGACTCACCCAGTACCAGGACTACATCTACTGGACGGACTGGAGCCAGCGCAGCATCGAGCGCGCCAACAAGACCAGCGGCCAGAACCGCACCGTCATCCAGGGCCACCTGGACTACGTCATGGACATCCTGGTCTTCCACTCGTCCCGGCAGGGAGGCTGGAACGCCTGCGCCTCCACCAACGGGCACTGCTCTCACCTGTGCCTCGCCGTGCCAATCAGCGGCTTCGTCTGCGGATGCCCCGCCCACTTCCTGCTCAACGGAGACAACAAGACCTGCAGTGGTGAGACCAGTACCATGTTTCTCCTTAAGCCCCGCCCCTAAACTCCTCCTCACATCATGTCCACAGCCAGTAATAACTCGGTGCCCACCCCTGTTTGCCCCCCTGCAGCCCCCACCTCCTTCCTGCTGTTCAGCCAGAAGACAGCCATTAACCGGATGGTGATGGACGAGCAGCAGAGCCCCGACATCATCCTGCCCATCCACAGCCTGAGGAACGTCCGGGCCATTGACTACGACCCGCTGGACAAGCAGCTGTACTGGATCGACTCCAAGCAGAGCGTGATCCGCCGGGCCACGGAGGATGGGAACCAGGTACCGACCCATAGAAGTACTCAGGATATACGACATAAAGCAGGTTATTTGTTCCTTATTATATCTCGTCCCCCCCCTCCTCAGAGCATGACGGTGGTGTCCAGCCCGCTGCACGGTCCTGGTCCTGGTTCGGGTCTGCAGCTGTACGACCTAAGCATCGACGTGTTCAGCCGCTTCATCTACTGGACCAGCGAAGTCACCAACGTCATCAACGTCACCCGGACAGACGGCAGCCGGGTCGGGGTGGTTCTGAGGGGGGAGAGCGACAAACCCAGAGCCATCGTCGTCAACCCAGAGAGAGGGTAGGTCTCTGAGAAAGGGGGGGTCCCTTTAACCCAGAGAGAGGGTAGGTCTCTGAGAGAGGGGGGGTCCCTTTAACCCAGAGAGAGGGTAGGTCTCTGCGAAAGGGGGGGTCCCTTTAACCCAGAGAGAGGGTAGGTCTCTGGGAGAGGGGGGGTCCCTTTAACCCAGAGAGAGGGTAGGTCTCTGAGAAAGGGGGGGTCCCTTTAACCCAGAGAGAGGGTAGGTCTCTGAGAAAGGGGGGGTCCCTTTAACCCAGAGAGACAGTAGGTCTCTGAGAAAGGGGGGGTCCCTTTAACCCAGAGAGAGGGTAGGTCTCTGAGAGAGGGGGGGTCCCTTTAACCCAGAGAGACGGTAGGTCTCTGGAAGAGGGGGGGGTCCCTTTAACCCAGAGAGAGGGTAGGTCTCTGGGAGAGGGGGGGGTCCCTTTAACCCAGAGAGAGGGTAGGTCTCTGGAAGAGGGGGGGTTCCTTTAACCCAGAGAGAGGGTAGGTCTCTTAGAGAGGGGGGGTCCCTTTAACCCAGAGAGACGGTAGGTCTCTGGAAGAGGGGGGGTCCCTTTAACCCAGAGAGAGGGTAGGTCTCTGGGAGAGGGGGGGTCCCCTTAACCCAGAGAGACGGTAGGTCTCTGAGAGAGGGGGGGTCTCTTAAACCCAGAGAGACGGTAGGTCTCTGAGAGAGGGGGGGGTCCTTTAACCCAGAGACGGTAGGTCTCTGAGAGAGGGGGGGGGGGGGGATTTTGACTTGGTTTATTTATTTCATTCTGCAGGTATCACTGATTTATTCCTGTTCATCACCTGTCTGCAGGTACATGTACTTCACCAACCTGCAGGACCGCTCCCCTAAGATCGAGCGGGCGGCTCTGGACGGGACGGAGAGGGAGGTTCTGTTCTTCAGCGGTCTGGGGAAGCCCGTGGCTCTGGCCGTGGATAACGAGCTGGGGAAACTGTTCTGGGTAGACTCGGACCTGAGGAGGATCGAGAGCAGCGACCTCTCCGGTGAGGACACGTCTGCTTTATCTCATTGGTCCAGAACACCGGCCCGCTCAGTTGTGATTGGTCAAACACTTACAGATGTCCCGCCCCTTAGCCTATCACGTACAATGTGTTGAAGCGGCAGCCAATAGGAGCGGTGATGTCACTATGTTCCGGAAGTAAACAAAGGAGTCCAAAGGAGACGTTTCAGGCGGAGAGATTCCACACTTTAAGTTCTAAGTTCATGACTTAATTCTCAGAAAGTAACCGGGTTTATTTCTGTGGTTATTTACTTCTTCAATCCAGGAATTGTTGTTTTACTTGGGATAGTTTCAGTGTCTGATCTTGTAGACAAGCGGTGCTTTTAATGGTGAAATCCAGCAGGAGAACTCCCGTCTCAGATCAGCAGAAGGAGATTAATGTGAGAACAGAGAAACTGTGATCCTAGAGGAGGAACTCTGGCGTAGAGCCGAGCTCTGCACATTCCTGATTCTCTGGGGAGGGAAGGCTGGAGGAATTTAAAACATCTGCAGGAGAGAAGAGGAGGAGGAGGAGGAGTAAACTCTTCCTCTCCTCCTGCTTCACTCACTTTAGTTTTCCCTCTGCTGCCCCCTCCAAGGAGCTTTTACTATAACCAGTAACCTGAAGTTGTGAGGACCGAAATAACTACTGATAGGAATTTCCACAAGATCATACATTAAGAAGATTTAACATCCTAAAAATGAAATCTTCACGAAAAAGAAGATTCACAGGAGGAAAAACAATTGGATGTTTTCTAGAAGAAATCAACACAAAGTATTTTAGTTTAAAGCAGTCGACCTGAGAGACCCCTTTCTTGTGATTGGGTTTTAACTTGATTTCTTCTCAAAATTCTGACGTTTTTTCTCAAATAAGTAAAGAGTTCCTCCAGTGGCTCTTATGTGCTTATGTGTATCTTTCTCCACTGACCCATAGGAGTATAATACAGTGTGTAACGTTGGGTGTGTGTGTGTCCTCCCGCCTCCCCCCGCCTCCCCTCAGTTTGCCTCCCGTTCAGTTTCCTCCCCCTGATGCGTTTCTCCTCCTCCAACCAGTTTTTTGTGTTTCCCCGTGCTTCCTGTTCTTAAACCTCAGGAGCGAACCGCATCGTGATGGCCGACTCCAACATCCTGCAGCCGGTCGGCCTGACCGTGTTTGGAGGACACCTGTACTGGATCGACAAGCAGCAGCAGATGATCGAGAGGATCGACAAGACCACTAGGGAGGGCCGGACCAAGATCCAGGCCCGCATCGCCTACCTGAGCGACATCCACGCCGTGCACGAGCTCGACATGAGGGAGTACAGTGAGTACATAACGTCTTCTTTACGTAAAAACAGAAAATAAATGGATGTAAATTATCTTCCTTACATAATTAACTCGACTCCTGACCGCTGACCTTTGGCCCCCCTCTGCAGGTAAACACCCGTGCACCTGGGAAAACGGTGGCTGCTCCCACATCTGCATCGTGAAGGGAGACGGGACGACCAGGTGCTCCTGTCCGGTTCACCTGGTGCTGCTGCAGGATGAGCTCTCCTGTGGAGGTGAGGCCCTGAACGCACCTTTAAACACCTCTATAGTCAGCCCCGCCCCTTTTCCCTCTTCCGATTGGAACCCTGATATATTAAGTGAAAGCTTTTGTCAATATTTGTAATATTTCAATATAAAAAATATTTCAATATTAAAAATAATCTCAAATTCTAAAAATATTGAAATATTTTTAGAATTTGAGATTATTTTTTGCTTTTGAGAAAAAAGTCAGGATTTTAATCTTAGTGCTGTAATGTGAGGACCCAACCCCTAACCTCTCTCCCCCCAGAGCCTCCCACCTGCTCCCCAGAACAGTTCTCCTGCACCTCGGGGGAGGTGGACTGCATCCCCCAAACGTGGCGCTGCGACGGTTTCCCCGAGTGTGACGACAGCAGCGACGAGCAGAACTGCCCCGTCTGCTCCGAGGACGAGTTCCAGTGCGACAGCAGGCAGTGCGTCGGCCTCAGCCTCAGGTGCAACGGAGAGAAGGACTGCCAGGACGGCTCCGACGAGAGGGACTGTGAAGGTGAGCTCACACACCTGAGACAAGTTAAACACCTGAGACGGGTAACAGAGGGAGTGTGAAGGTGAGACAGCTCACACACCTGAGACAAGTTAAACACCTGAGACGGGTAACAGAGGGAGTGTGAAGGTGAGACAGCTCACACACCTGAGACGGGTAACAGAGGGAGTGTGAAGGTGAGACAGCTCACACACCTGAGACGGGTAACAGAGGGAGTGTGAAGGTGAGACAGCTCACACCTGAGACGGGTAACAGAGGGAGTGTGAAGGTGAGACAGCTCACACACCTGAGACAAGTTAAACACCTGAGACGGGTAACAGAGGGAGTGTGAAGGTGAGACAGCTCACACACCTGAGACGGGTAACAGAGGGAGTGTGAAGGTGAGACAGCTCACACACCTGAGACGGGTAACAGAGGGAGTGTGAAGGTGAGACAGCTCACACACCTGAGACGGGTAACAGAGGGAGTGTGAAGGTGAGACAGCTCACACACCTGAGACAGGTAACAGAGGGAGTGTGAAGGTGAGACAGCTCAACACACCTGAGACGGGTAACAGAGGGAGTGTGAAGGTGAGACAGCTCACACCTGAGACGGGTAACAGAGGGAGTGTGAAGGTGAGACAGCTCACACACCTGAGACAGGTAACAGAGGGAGTGTGAAGGTGAGACAGCTCACACACCTGAGACAGGTAACAGAGGGAGTGTGAAGGTGAGACAGCTCACACACCTGAGACAGGTAACAGAGGGAGTGTGAAGGTGAGACAGCTCACACACCTGAGACAGGTAACAGAGGGAGTGTGAAGGTGAGACAGCTCACACACCTGAGACAGGTAACAGAGGGAGTGTGAAGGTGAGACAGCTCACACACCTGAGACAGGTAACAGAGGGAGTGTGAAGGTGAGACAGCTCACACACCTGAGACAGGTAACAGAGGGAGTGTGAAGGTGAGACAGCTCAGATTTATTGTTAATTTTGTTAAACATTTTAAAATATTTGTTTACGTTTTCTTCATCCATGACTCAGTGAAGGTGAGACAGGTAAACAGCTGGTCTGGAATGTCTGTATATAATATTCGTGTGTGTCTCACCTGCAGTGCGCTGCCCCCCCGACCAGTTCTCCTGCTCTAACGGTCAGTGCATCGGGAAACACAAGAAGTGCGATCACAACACGGACTGCTCCGACAACTCGGACGAGATCGGCTGCTGTGAGTCAGCGACTAAGGCTTTATTACACCTGTCATAAACGCTGTGTTTTAACACTCCTCGTCCTCCTCCTCAGACCCCACGGAAGAGCCCCCCCCTCCCTCCAACAACACCATCGTGTCGATCGTGGGCGTAGTGATGTCACTGTTCGTGGTCGGAGCCGTGTACTTCGTCTGTCAGCGAGTCCTCTGTCCTCAGCTGAAGGACGACGGAGAGACGGTCACCAACGACTTCGTGGTGACAGGACCCTCGTCTGTCCCGCTGGGATACGTCCCGCACCCGGGGTCCTTGACCAGCTCCTTGCCAGGTAAATAAATATATATATGTATCAGATTTTATAATATATTTAATATTGTATTTATTTATATTTACTTAATCGTTTTATATGTTAATATAATATTTAACAATAATGTATTTAATGATTACTATACACCCAGGGCGCTCTCTGTCTCCTTGCCTATATGTACTGTGTATATATATATATGTATATATATATATATATTTCTGTTGTGTAACACACCTGTCTCTCTCTCTCAGGTATGTCCAGAGGGAAATCAGTGATTGGCTCTCTGAGTATTATGGGAGGCAGCAGTGGGCCTCCGTACGACCGAGCTCACGTCACCGGAGCATCGTCCAGCAGCTCGTCCAGCACCAAAGGGACATACTTTCCCCCGGTGAGACCAGTAGAATATATTTATATTCAGTATATTGAGATATAATAAAGTATTTATATCTGTATATTGAGATATAATAAAGTATTTATATTTGTATATTAA